>NC_058084.1:40354923-40569826 GCF_014858855.1 Bufo gargarizans
CATCTCCATCTTAGCCATTCTTTTCTTTTTTAAGTGTGAACCTAGTTTAATAAACTGGCCTTTGATAAAAGCTTTGTGGGCATCCCACACCACATGGGGAGATGTTTCGTGAATGGCATTCAGAAGGAAATACTCTTCCAGAAGGTCTTGGACCTGGGCTTTGATATTTGGAATGGTGATTAATTGTTCATTTAATCTCCATTTGAATGTTTTGGGGACATGACTGGGGGAGTTAAGGGATAGGAGAATTTGGGTCACGGTCTGAAAAGTGAATAGAACCTAATTCAGCTTTAGCGCAAAGCTAAAGCTGTTCCTTGGATAAAAATAAATAATCAATTCTATGGTAGGATTGGTGGGGGTTGGAATAAAAAGTGTAATCTCTACAATAAGGGTTTAAGATTCTCCATACATTAATCATCTGTGAGCTATGAAATAGTTTCCGGATTACCCTGAGTGTTTTTTGGGATAGGGGGGATTTTTGTGAGGAGGAATCTAGTAAAGGCTCTAGTGATATATTAAAGTCACCTCCCATGACTACTATACCTTCTTTGAAATCTTCTATTAGTGGGAGGAGTGTTTTGAACCACTGGCACTGGTGGGATTTGGGGGCATATATGTTGATGAACGTATAAATTTGGTTTGCAAAGGACCCCTTCAGCAGTAAGTAACGACCTTCCGGGTCTAGCAATTGCGAGCAAAATTGGAAAGAACTCCCTTTCTTGAAACCAATACTGACACCCCTGGAGGCTGAGGAGTCGGAACCACAATGATACCATATAGGGAAGTTAGAGGATGAGAGGTTGGGGTAGTGATCAAATTTGAAGTGTGTTTCTTGTAGAAAAATTACTGTGCTGCCAGTTTTCTTTAGATGGGAGAAAATTTGAGATCTTTTTGGAGGTGACTTAAATCCTTTAACATTATAAGAAGAAATATAGAGGTCAGTCATTGTTTATATGTTGTGGAATCCAATTGTGCTGTATAGGTATAGTATGGATGTGGGTTCCAAGTGCTCGGCCCCCAGGAGCGTCCATATAACCTAGAAGGTGAACATACATTGTATACATATATCTGATTCTTACTTTAGTACCTATCTGTACCCATAACAACATTATAGGAAAGGAACAAACAGTCCAGAATGTTATCTTGGACATTGTAATATAAGAAACCTTTAACATCCTTAAAGAGTGAAACTTATAAAGAGGTTCCAGTTTCTGATGAACTGGAATAGAGTGAGAGAGGGGGAAAGAGAACTTGGTTGTTTGTTATATCACCCTAGGTTAATTGTGGTAACCATTAAGTACAAACCGGATTCCAAAAAAGTTGGGACACTATACAAATCGTGAATAAAAACTGAATGCAATGATGTGGAGGTGCCAACTTCTAATATTTTATTCAGAATAGAACATAAATCACGGAACAAAAGTTTAAACAGAGAAAATGTACCATTTTAAGGGAAAAATATGTTGAATCAGAATCTCATGGTGTCAACAAATCCCCAAAAAGTTGGGACAAGGCCATTTTCACCACTGTGTGGCATCTCCCCTTCTTCTTACAACACTCAACAGACGTCTGGGGACCAAGGAGACCAGTTTCTCAAGTTTAGAAATAGGAATGCTCTCCCATTCTTGTCTAATACAGGCCTCTAACTGTTCAATCGTCTTGGGCCTTCTTTGTTGCACCTTCCTCTTTATGATGCGCCAAATGTTCTCTATAGGTGAAAGATCTGGACTGCAGACTGGCCATTTCAGTCCCCGGATCCTTCTCCTACGCAGCCATGATGTTGTGATTGATGCAGAATGTGGTCTGGCATTATTTTGTTGAAAAATGCAGGGTCTTCCCTGAAAGAGATGACGTTTGGATGGGAGAAGATGTTGTTCTAGAACCTGAATATATTTTTCTGCATTGATGGTGCCTTTTCAGACATGCAAGCTGCCCATGCCACACGCACTCATGCAACCCCATACCATCAGAGATGCAGGCTTCTGAACTGAGTGTTGATGACAACTTGAGTTGTCCTTGTTCTCTTTGGTCCGGATGACATGGCGTCCCAGATTTCCAAAAAGAACTTTGAATCGTGACTCGTCTGACCACAGAACAGTCTTCCATTTTGCCACACTCCATTTTAAATGATCCCTGGCCCAGTGAAAACGCCTGAGCTTGTGGATCTTGCTTAGAAATGGCTTCTTTGCACTGTAGAGTTTCAGCTGGCAACGACGGATGGCACGGTGGATTGTGTTCACTGACAATGGTTTCTGGAAGTATTCCTGAGCCCATTCTGTGATTTCCTTTACAGTAGCATTCCTGTTTGTGGTGCAGTGTCGTTTAAGGGCCCGGAGATCACGGGCATCCAGTATGGTTTTACGGCCTTGACCCTTACGCACAGAGATTGTTCCAGATTCTCGGAATCTTCGGATGATGTTATGCACAGTTGATGATGATAGTGTCACGACCGCTATCCCAGCAGCAGTCGTGTCGTACCAGACGGAGGGGAAGGGGGACCCTTATCTATGGATGGGAGATAGAACGGCCACCCCCTGACTAACCCTAAGCTGGCACCTGTCTGCCCTGATACCCTAGACGGGGTGTGAACCCGTGCGGCGAGCAGGATGCCTAAACCCTCAGTCACCCTAGCAAGACTAGACTGGGGAAAGGCAGATGGGAGCACTAGTCACCATCACTCACGTCTAGGAGAACAACAGGGGAAGACAGCAACAAACAAACAATCAAACATAGATAGACTTATCCAGTCACGAGCAGAGAAGGTGATCCCAGTAATGACAGTCCACACCAGACAAGAGCTCCACAGCAATACCAGCAAACAATCTCCTTCAAAGGTCAGAATAACACTGGAAGTAAGGACTATATCTGGCAATGACTGCAAGTGAAACTGAAACTAATATAGTAGCCGGGAGTGGCAGACAGGACTCACCTGAGGAGGATGCCTACAAACTCCCAGTCAGGACAAAAAGGTTCACAAGGCAAAACCCGGATGACATACCCTGAACCACGGAGCAAACTCACAAGCTATCGCGAGTAGCAAGTCGCTGCGACCTTCTCCTCCCAGACCTGTCTGGATCAGTCACAGTCGTGACAGATGGATGCAAAGTCTTTGCAATTTTTCGCTGGGTAACACCTGATATTGCTCCACTATCTTTCTGCGCAACATTGTGGGAATTGGTGATCCTCTACCCATCTTGGCTTCTGAGAGACACTGCCACTCTGAGAAGCTCTTTTTATACCCAATCATGTTGCCAATTGACCTAATTAGTGTTAATTGGTCTTCCAGCTCTTCGTTATGCTCAAATTTACTTTTTCCAGCCTCTTATTGCTACTTGTCTCAACTTTTTTGGGATTTGTTGACACCGTGAAAATTTGAATCAACGTATTTTTCCTTTAAAATAATACATTTACTCAGATTAAACGTTTGATCTGTCATCTACGTTCTATTACAAATAAAATATTGACATTTGCCATCTCCACATCATTGCATTCAGTTTTTATTCACAATTTGTTTAGTGTCCCAACTTTTTTGGAATCCGGTTTGTATAATATGAAATTATAGGGACAAAGAAACGGCCATTATGGGATGTAATTTTAGTTACTGGGATATATGGTGGACAGAAAGGATTTGTTTGAGAATGGAGAGGCCTTTATGGGATGGGATGGAATATGATTCACAGGTATATATGTTGTACAACAAGGATTTTATAGGGACAAAGCAAAGGCCACTTGAAGATTTAAAAAATATATATATATATTTTATTTATATATATATATATTTTTTTTTCCAGTATACGATTCTGGAGATTCCTGCTTGCATTACAGCGTGTTATTATCTCGACTCTTGAAATCCAATTTACTAACATCTATTCCAGGAAATAGTACGCCTGTTGACTGATTTCAACGGTAAGAGAACATGTTTTGTTTTATTTAACATAGATATATATATATATATATTTTAATACTATATTCAAAATATTAATCTAACCCCATTTGTTGATTGTTGTAGTTTCGATTGGTTTGGTAGAGGCCAACAACGTGTATTTAGTTTCGGTCTACATAGATGAGGTGTTCCTCAAATCTAACAACTTTTACCACCTCTATGATTGATAAGCGGATCAATCGGTCCGCAATCCATAATTATGATCTACTGTGAGAAAAAGCAAATCTAGATCACAATATTTTTTTTTTTTTATTGTTTGTGGCATTTTGAATTTGATATATTTCTAATGAAGCCTATTTTATCAACCTTATCACTAAATTTGGAATTTCCAACATGCCCTCGTGCATTATAAAGGGATGTACCCACACCTGGAAAAACAAAGATAAAAATATCATAATGCATGTGTTTCCAAAAGATCCCAGAATAGTCCGGAAATGGCTTGAGCAGGCTCCTGACCATTTTCCAAACGTGGACGAATGGCTTAAAAAAATCTTGGAAACACACACAAAAAAAAAGATAATTATCGAATGTGCTCAAAGCACTTTGACTTTTTTTCATATGAAGAAGGAGGATTGCGTAAAAAATTACGTCGTGATGCTGTGTCCACCATTTTCCCACCAAAACTTAGCAGTACCCTGGATTCATCGGATGCAACTACTGAGACGAAAAGTCAGACAACTTCCGAATCATTTGTTAGTTCAGAATCACGCTCCACTACTCCGTTAGGAGATATTTCCGGAGAACTAGTTGGACAAACTAAAACTTCCGATGGAACATTGCCAACAATAGCAGCTACCCCATGTGTCAAAAGAAAACAAAAAAGAAGAAGGGTATCAGAACGTCCAAACACACAAGTTGTGTCACATCCGGTTGGTTCAATTGGGAATGTCGTTCTACACGGTGAAATGAATCTCCTGGGAAACACGATCCAACTTTACCTGACAATTACTGCAACTGTTACAGACACCAATGTTTTACTTCCTAATTATAGCTTGCCAACCATGGTTGATAAGTCAACAAATACTGACTTATATTGGTCTAAGGATCATAAGTAGGGATGAGCGAACTCGAACTGTATAGTTCGGGTTCGTACCGAATTTTGGGGTGTCCGTGACACGGACCCGAACCCGGACATTTTCGTAAAAGTCCGGGTTCGGGTTCGGTGGTCGTCGCTTTCTTGGTGATTTTTGACGCTTTCTTGGCGCTTTTTGAAAGGCTGCAAAGCAGCCAATCAACAAGCGCCATACTACTTGCCCCAAGAGGCCGTCACAGCCATGCCTACTATTGGCATGGCTGTGATTGGCCAGAGCACCATGTGACCCAGCCTCTATTTAAGCTGGAGTCACATAGCGCCGCCCGTCACTCTGCTCTGATCAGCATAGGGAGAGGTTGCAGCTGCGACAGTAGGGCGAGATTAGGCAGATTAACTCCTCCAAAGGACTTGATTAATTGATCGATCTGCAGCTGTGGATCATTGAGCTGCTGATCCTCAATTGCTCACTGTTTTTAGGCTGCCCAGACCGTTTGTCAGTCACATTTTTCTGGGGTGATCGGCGGCCATTTTGTGTCTTGTGGTGCGCCAGCACAAGCTGCGACCAAGTGCATTTAACCCTCAATGGTGTGGTTGTTTTTTGGCTAAAGCCTACATCAGGGTGAAGCTGTCACACCAAGTGCATTTAACCAGCAAATAGTCTGTTTATTTTTTGGCCATATACTACATCAGGGGCAAGCTGCGCCCGTCACCAAGTGCATTTAACCCTCAGTAGTGTGGTTGGTCAAGCTGTCACACCAAGTGCATTTAACCAGCAATAGTCTGTTCATTTTTTGGCCATATACTAAATCAGGGGCAAGCTGCGCCCGTCACCAAGTGCATTTAACCCTCAGTAGTGTGGTTGGTCAAGCTGTCACACCAAGTGCATTTAACCAGCAATAGTCTGTTCATTTTTTGGCCATATACTACATCAGGGGCAAGCTGCGCCTGTCACCAAGTGCATTTAACCCTCAATGGTGTGGTTGTTTTTTTGGCTAAAGCCTACATCAGGGTGAAGCTGTCACACCAAGTGCATTTAACCAGCAATAGTCTGTTCATTTTTTGGCCATATACTACATCAGGGGCAAGCTGCGCCCGTCACCAAGTGCATTTAACCCTCAGTAGTGTGGTTGGTCAAGCTGTCACACCAAGTGCATTTAACCAGCAATAGTCTGTTCATTTTTTGGCCATATACTACATCAGGGGCAAGCTGCGCCTGTCACCAAGTGCATTTAACCCTCAGTAGTGTGGTTGGTCAAGCTGTCACACCAAGTGCATTTAACCAGCAATAGTGTGGTTATTTTTTGGCCATATCCCAGTCTAATTCTGTCAGTAAATCCATACCGGTCACCCAGCGCCTAAATACTAGGCCTCAAATTTATATCCCGCTAAATCTGTCGTTGCCGCTGTACTGTTCTGGCTGGGCAAGTTATTTAGTGTCCGTCAAAGCACATTTTTTGTTCTGGGTTGAAATACAATTCCCAATTTAGCAATTTCATAATTTAGTGGTTTCTGCTATATCAGAGCTATTTGAAATCTATCCCTAAAAGGGTATATAATATTCAAGGTGCACATAGGGTCATTCAGAATAACTTCACACACACGCTACTGTGCATTTCCCAAGTCTAATTCTGTCAGTAAATCCATACCGGTCACCCAGCGCCTAAATACTAGGCCTCAAATTTATATCCCGCTAAATCTGTCGTTACCGCTGTACTGTTCTGGCTGGGCAAGTTAATTAGTGTCCGTCAGAGCACATTTTTTGTTCTGGGTTGAAATACAATTCCCAATTTAGCAATTTCATAATTTAGTAGTTTCTGCTATATCAGAGCTATTTGAAATCTATCCCTAAAAGGGTATATAATATTCAAGGTGCACATAGGGTCATTCAGAATAACTTCACACACACGCTACTGTGCATTTCCCAAGTCTAATTCTGTCAGTAAATCCATACCGGTCACCCAGCGCCTAAATACTAGGCCTCAAATTTATATCCCGCTAAATCTGTCGTTACCGCTGTACTGTTCTGGCTGGGCAAGTTAATTAGTGTCCGTCAAAGCACATTTTTTGTTCTGGGTTGAAATACAATTCCCAATTTAGCAATTTCATAATTTAGTGGTTTCTGCTGTATCAGAGCTATTTGAAATCTATCCCTAAAAGGGTATATAATATTCAAGGTGCACATAGGGTCATTCAGAATAACTTCACACACACGCTACTGTGCATTTCCAAGTCTAATTCTGTCAGTAAATCCATACCGGTCACCCAGCGCCTAAATACTAGGCCTCAAATTTATATCCCGCTAAATCTCTCGTTACCGCTGTACTGTTCTGGCTGGACAAGTTATTTAGTGTCCGTCAAAGCACATTTTTTGTTCTGGGTTGAAATACAATTCCCAATTTAGCAATTTCATAATTTAGTGGTTTCTGCTGTATCAGAGCTATTTGAAATCTATCCCTAAAAGGGTATATAATATTCAAGGTGCGCATAGGGTCATTCAGAATAACTTCACACACACGCTACTGTGCATTTCCAAGTCTAATTCTGTCAGTAAATCTATACCGGTCACCCAGCGCCTAAATACTAGGCCTCAAATTTATATTCAGCTGAATTTGAATACAATACATTGGGCCAAATAATATTTTTGTTGTTGTGGTGAACGATAACAATGAGGAAAACATCTAGTAAGGGACGCGGATGTGGTCATGGTCGTGGTGGTGTTAGTGGACCCTCTGGTGCTGGGAGAGGACGTGGCCGTTCTGCCACATCCACACGTCCTAGTGTACCAACTACCTCAGGTCCCAGTAGCCGCCAGAATTTACAGCGATATATGGTGGGGCCCAATGCCGCTCTAAGGATGGTAAGGCCTGAGCAGGTACAGGTATTAGTCAATTGGGTGGCCGACAGTGGATCCAGCACGTTCACATTATCTCCCACCCAGTCTTTTGCAGAAAGCGCACAGATGGCGCCTGAAAACCAACCCCATCAGTCTGTCACATCACCCCCATGCATACCAGGGAAACTGTCTGAGCCTCAAGTTATGCAGCAGTCTCTTATGCTGTTTGAAGACTCCGCTGGCAGGGTTTCCCAAGGGCATCCACCTAGCCCTTCCCCAGCGGTGAAAGACATAGAATGCACTGACGCACAACCACTTATGTTTCCTGATGATGAGGACATGGGAATACCACCTCAGCTTGTCTCTGATGATGATGAAACACAGGTGCCAACTGCTGCGTCTTTCTGCAGTGTGCAGACTGAACAGGAGGTCAGGGATCAAGACTGGGTGGAAGACGATGCAGGGGACGATGAGGTCCTAGACCCCACATGGAATAAGGGTCGTGCCACTGACTTTCACAGTTCGGAGGAAGAGGCAGTGGTGAGACCGAGCCAACAGCGTAGCAAAAGAGGGAGCAGTGGGCAAAAGCAGAACACCCGCCGCCAAGAGACTCCGCCTGCTACTGACCGCCGCCATCTGGGACCGAGCACCCCAAAGGCAGCTTTAAGAAGTTCCCTGGCATGGCACTTCTTCAAACAATGTGCTGACGACAAGACCCGAGTGGTTTGCACGCTGTGCCATCAGAGCCTGAAGCGAGGCATTAACGTTCTGAACCTGAGCACAACCTGCATGACCAGGCACCTGCATGCAAAGCATGAACTGCAGTGGAGTAAACACCTTAAAACCAAGGAAGTCACTCAGGCTCCCCCTGCTACCTCTTCTGCTGCTGCAGCCTCGGCCTCTTCCTCCGCCTCTGGAGGAACGTTGGCACCTGCCGCCCAGCAAACAGGGGATGTACCACCAACACCACCACCACCTCCGTCACCAAGCGTCTCAACCATGTCACACGGCAGCGTTCAGCTCTCCATCTCACAAACATTTGAGAGAAAGCGTAAATTCCCACCTAGCCACCCTCGATCCCTGGCCCTGAATGCCAGCATTTCTAAACTACTGGCCTATGAAATGCTGTCATTTAGGCTGGTGGACACAGACAGCTTCAAACAGCTCATGTCGCTTGCTGTCCCACAGTATGTTGTTCCCAGCCGGCACTACTTCTCCAAGAGAGCCGTGCCTTCCCTGCACAACCCGATAAAATCAAGTGTGCACTGCGCAACGCCATCTGTGGCAAGGTCCACCTAACCACAGATACGTGGACCAGTAAGCACGGCCAGGGACGTTATATCTCCCTAACTGCACACTGGGAAAATGTAGTGGCAGCTGGGCCCCAGGCGGAGAGCTGTTTGGCGCACGTCCTTCCGCCGCCATGGATCGCAGGGCAACATTCTTTGCCTCCTGTTGCCACCTCCTCCTACTCGACTTCCTCCTCCTCTTCTTCCACCTGCTCATCTAGTCAGCCACACACCTTCACCACCAACTTCAGCACAGCCTGGGGTAAACGTCAGCAGGCCATTCTGAAACTCATATGTTTGGGGGACAGGCCCCACACCGCACAGGAGTTGTGGCAGGGTATAGAACAACAGACCGACGAGTGGTTGCTGCCAGTAAGCCTCAAGCCCGGCCTGGTGGTGTGTGATAATGGGCGAAATCTCATTGCAGCTCTGGGACTAGCCAGTTTGACGCACATCCCTTGCTTGGCACATGTGCTGAATTTGGTGGTGCAGAAGTTCATTCACAACTACCCCGACATGTCAGAGCTGCTGCATAAAGTGCGGGCCGTCTGTTCGCGCTTCCGGCGTTCACATCCTGCTGCTGCTCGCCTGTCTGCGCTACAGCGTAACTTCGGCCTTCCCGCTCACCGCCTCATATGCGACGTGCCCACCAGGTGGAACTCCACCTTGCACATGCTGGACAGACTGTGCGAGCAGCAGCAGGCCATAGTAGAGTTTCAGCTGCAGCACGCACGGGTCAGTCGCACTACAGAACAGCACCACTTCACCACCAATGACTGGGCCTCCATGCGAGACCTGTGTGCCCTGTTGCGCTGTTTCGAGTACTCCACCAACATGGCCAGTGGCGATGACGCCGTTATCAGCGTTACAATACCACTTCTATGTCTCCTTGAGAAAACACTTAGGGCGATGATGGAAGAGGAGGTGGCCCAGGAGGAGGAGGAGGAGGAGGAGGAGGAGGAAGAGGGGTCATTTTTAGCACTTTCAGGCCAGTCTCTTCGAAGTGACTCAGAGGGAGGTTTTTGGCAACAGCAGAGGCCAGGTACAAATGTGGCCAGCCAGGGCCCACTACTGGAGGACGAGGAGGACGAGGATGAGGAGGAGGTGGAGGAGGATGAGGATGAAGCATGGTCACAGCGGGGTGGCACCCAACGCAGCTCGGGTCCATCACTGGTGCGTGGCTGGGGGGAAAGGCAGGACGATGACGATACGCCTCCCACAGAGGACAGCTTGTCCTTACCCCTGGGCAGCCTGGCACACATGAGCGAGTGCCTGCGCAACGACAGCAGAGTTGCCCACATTTTAACGTGTGCGGACTACTGGGTTGCCACCCTGCTGGATCCACGCTACAAAGACAATGTGCCCACCTTACTTCCTGCACTGGAGCGTGATAGGAAGATGCGCGAGTACAAGCGCACGTTGGTAGACGCGCTACTGAGAGAATTCCCAAATGTCACAGGGGAACAAGTGGAAGCCCAAGGCCAAGGCAGAGGAGGAGCAAGAGGTCGCCAAGGCAGCTGTGTCACGGCCAGCTCCTCTGAGGGCATGGCATGGCAGAGATGTGGAAAAGTTTTGTCAACACGCCACAGCTAACTGCACCACCACCTGATACGCAACGTGTTAGCAGGAGGCAACATTTCACTAACATGGTGGAACAGTACGTGTGCATACCCCTCCACGTACTGACTGATGGTTCGGCCCCATTCAACTACTGGGTCTCTAAATTGTCCACGTGGCCAGAGCTAGCCTTTTATGCCTTGGAGGTGCTGGCCTGCCCGGCAGCCAGCGTTTTGTCTGAACGTGTATTCAGCACGGCAGGGGGTGTCATTACAGACAAACGCAGCCGCCTGTCTACAGCCAATGTGGACAAGCTGACGTTTATAAAAATGAACCAGGCATGGATCCCACAGGACCTGTCCGTCCCTTGTCCAGATTAGACATTAACTACCTCCCCTTAACCATATATTATTGTACTCCAGGGCACTTCCTCATTCAATCCTATTTTTATTTTCATTTTACCATTATATTGCGAGGCTACCCAAATTTGAATGAACCTCTCCTCTGTCTGGGTGCCGGGGCCTAAATATATGCCAATGGACTGTTCCAATGTTGGGTGACGTGAAGCCTGATTCTCTGCTATGACATGCAGACTAATTCTCTGCTGACATGAAGCCAGATTCTCTGTTACGGGACCTCTCTCCTCTGCCTGGGTGCTGGGCCTAAATATATGCCAATGGACTGTTGCACTGGTGGCTGACGTGAAGCCTGATTGTCTGTTACGGGACCTCTCTCCTCTGCCTGGGTGCTTGGCCTAAATTTATGACAATGGACTGTTGCAGTGGTGGCTGACGTGAAGCCTGATTCTCTGCTATGACATGCAGACTGATTCTCTGCTGACATGAAGCCAGATTGTCTGTTACGGGACCTCTCTCCTCTGCCTGGGTGCTGGGCCTAAATTTATGAAAATGGACTCTTACAGTGGTGGGTGACGTGAAGCCTGATTCTCTGCTATGATATGAAGACTGATTCTCTGCTGACATGAAGCCAGATTGTCTGTTACGGGACCTCTCTCCTCTGCCTGGGTGCTTGGCCTAAATTTATGACAATGGACTGTTGCATTGGTGGCTGACGTGAAGCCTGATTCTCTGCTATGACATGCAGACTGATTCTCTGCTGACATGAAGCCAGATTCTCTGTTACGGGACCTCTCTCCTCTGCCTGGGTGCTGGGCCTAAATTTATGACAATGGACTGTTGCAGTGGTGGCTGACGTGAAGCCAGATTCTCTGCTATGACATGAAGACTGATTCTCTGCTGACATGAAGCCAGATTGTCTGTTACGGGACCTCTCTCCTCTGCCTGGGTGCTGGGCCTAAATTTATGAAAATGGACTCTTACACTGGTGGGTGACGTGAAGCCTGATTCTCTGCTATGACATGCAGACTGATTCTCTGCTGACATGAAGCCAGATTCTCTGTTACGGGACCTCTCTCCTCTGCCTGGGTGCTGGGCCTAAATTTATGAAAATGGACTGTTACAGTGGTGGGTGACGTGAAGCCTTATTCTCTGCTATGACATGCAGACTGATTCTCTGCTGACATGAAGCCAGATTCTCTGTTACGGGACCTCTCTCCTCTGCCTGGGTGCTGGGCCTAAATTTATGAAAATTGACTATTACAGTGGTGGATGACGTGAAGCCTGATTCTCTGCTATGACATGAAGACTGATTCTCTGCTGACATGAAACCAGATTGTCTGTTACGGGACCTCTCTCCTCTGCCTGGGTGCTGGGCCTAAATTTATGACAATGGACTGTTGCAGTGGTGGCTGACGTGAAGCCTGATTCTCTGCTATGACATGAAGACTGATTCTCTGCTGACATGAAGCCAGATTGTCTGTTACGGGACCTCTCTCCTCTGCCTGGGTGCTTGGCCTAAATTTATGAAAATGGACTGTTGTAGTGGTGGCTGACGTGAAGCCTGATTCTCTGCTATGACATTCAGACTGATTCTCTGCTGACATGAAGCCAGATTGTCTGTTACGGGACCTCTCTCCTCTGCCTGGGTGCTGGGCCTAAATTTATGAAAATGGACTTTTACAGTTGTGGGTGACGTGAAGCCTGATTCTCTGCTATGACATGAAGACTGATTCTCTGCTGACATGAAGCCAGATTGTCTGTTACGGGACCTCTCTCCTCTGCCTGGGTGCTGGGCCTAAATTTATGACAATGGACTGTTGCAGTGGTGGCTGACGTGAAGCCTGATTCTCTGCTATGACATGCAGACTGATTCTCTGCTGACATGAAGCCAGATTCTCTGTTATGGGACCTCTCTCCTCTGCCTCGGTGCCGGGGCCTAAATATCTGAGAATGGACTGTTCCAGTGGTGGGTGACGTGAAGCCAGATTCTCTGCTATGGGACCTCTCTCCAATTGATTTTGGTTAATTTTTATTTATTTAATTTTTATTTTAATTCATTTCCCTATCCACATTTGTTTGCAGGGGATTTACCTACATGTTGCTGCCTTTTGCAGCCCTCTAGCCCTTTCCTGGGCTGTTTTACAGCCTTTTTAGTACCGAAAAGTTTGGGTCCCCATTGACTTTAATGGGGTTCGGGTTCGGGACGAAGTTCGGATCGGGTTCGGATCCCGAACCCGAACATTTCCGGGAAGTTCGGCCGAACTTCTCGAACCCGAACATCCAGGTGTTCGCTCAACTCTAATCATAAGACATTTGTCCTTGATACTAGTTATGTTTCAAAAGTCAATATTGGTATCCAGACCAAAAAAATAAGATATCGTCAACGAGGAACACAGTGTTGTCTATTGAAGGACCGTGTAAAAAGTGCCAAAGGATCTTTTTCTGGAAAAAAAAAAAAAAATGGAAAAACCTGTGAAAAAACATCACTCGCAAGTGGTAAAGGACAGCTGAACGAAGATGAAAGTTCAGATAATGGCCAAATAGAAGAAGAAATTGAACCATCCAAGCATTCTGACTATGATAATATACAATTCAGTGAAGATATTGAGATGTCACAAAGTTTATTTTATTCAACACCATTAAGTGCTGCCAAACTGTACAGCAGATTAGAAATAAAAGAACTGTCACCTTTGAAGAAAACAAACATTAGAGATTGTCATACAATTCAGCTTACAAGTAGAAATTTAGTGATAGATGAAAATGATGCTATAGAAGAAGAACCTGATTTATCACCGGGGGTAATTATGGAATCTTATGAAGTGGAAGACAAAGATTTATCTACATTCCTAGAAGACTTTGAGGATGAGATAGAGCCACTAGATCAAGTTACAATCGATGGGAACCAAATGGATATAATTGGAGGTGATATCAAAGACCCTGTTATTGAATTTTTTTTAAATAGTTTTCGAAAGTTGCCTGGATAGTCTGATCAGTATGATTCCATGCCAATATAGGAAGTCATGTGGGAGTCAACTAACTCATAAGAAGATTAGACAGATAGGATCTGCGATTAACTTGGATGTGAAATGTGTCCGGGGTCACATTCAACTACTATGGACCAGTCAGCCGCGAGTAAATCACATTTCCGCCGGCAACCTACTCTTGTCTAGTGCAATAGTGCTTAGTGGGAACCACTTCCTCAAAATATATATTTTTTTTGATATAATAAATATTTTTATGATATCTCGTTCAACCCATTACCGTTACCAGCCAAAATACATTTTTCCAAGCATACACGAAGAATGGCAACAAGAACGTGCAAAAATTGTCTCTGCACTAGGAAGATCACCGGTATGCTTGGCGGGTGACGGTCAATCTGACAGCCCTGGTTTTTCAGCTAAATATTGTATATAGGAAGGAAGGAAAAATAGTCGACTTTAGTGTTGTACAAATAATTCCTCCGGCATCTTCAGTTAGCCTAGAAAAAAAGGCTTTTAAAGAAACAATCGACCGAATTATAGAAAATAATATAAATGTTAGAATAGTGGCAACCGATCGCCATGTTTCAATACGGAAACTAATAAAAGATGAATATCCACGGATAATCCATCAATTTGATGTTTGGCATCTGGCAAAGTCAGTTGGCCAAAAAGTTCTAACTGCTTCAAAAAACAAAAATTGTTCTGCCCTCTCACCGTGGATATCGTCCATAAAAAAAACATCTATGGTGGTGCGCTAGAAATTGTGATGGCAACCCTACAAAATTAGTGATAAGATGGAAGTCCGTTCTAAAACATGTATTAAATATACACAAATGGGAAACAGAAGACGAATACTCACGGTGCCATCATAACACAGAAATACAAGATAAAAAGTGGCTCCTTGATCACTCTGCCGCATATGAAAAGCTGAAAAGTATTATTGAAAGTCAAATACTTATAAAGGACATTGAACATCTTTGTTTTTTTTGTCATACAGGAGATTTAGAGGTTTTCCACTCCTGCGTACTAAAGTACCGACCTAAACGGGTGCATTTTTATTTCGATGCCATGGTTGCTCGTACAACACTCGCTGTTTTGGATCACAATACAAATGTTGGCAGAGTACAGGCAGTTTTCCAAGAAAGGACTGATGCAGAGGGTCAGGAACAAGCTAAAAAATATAGATTTAAGTAAAGTAAAGCACGAAAAGCCTGGGTGGTCAAGTTACTGTACGAACCACGGTCTCAAGAATTTTTGAAGCCAATAGTCATTAGAATTATTGAACTTGCTGAGGGAAAATTAGAATCCACATAAGAATCTGCCTTGCCCAGTTTACCTCGAAACATAGCACCAGTTGAAAGGCCATCTAAAGAAGATCTGGTGCGAAGACATCTCTTTAGAACATACATTTTCTACAATGATATTACTAAATTTTGTCATTATGTTGTTTTATTTACATTTACTTTACTAATGCATATTATGGTTATCCTTATTGTAAATGTTGTAAAATGTTGTATTAAATTGTTTTGTTTCTTGTAATTATAACATATCGTTTTACATGTACATGTTGCTAATGTTAATTAGAGTTATTGTTATAAAAAAAAAATTCAAATATCTTGCTGAATCAGTATGGGGGCGGGATGACGTGAGTGAGCGCGTCTCGATCCTCCCCAGTGCTGGTCTCTCCCCTCCAGGCTAATGCTGACCAGCTGAAGCCAAACAGCTGATGCCAAGACTCGTGCTCTGAGATGCTGAATCTTACCTGGTCTGGCCGCTGATCGCTTCTCCTGTTGCTGCCGTGTGCTGCTGCTGCTTCTCTCGTCCTGCTCTGGGTGTTCTGTCCCTCGGCCGTGCTTCCTTGCCTCCTCGCCTGCCCCGCTCCTCTGCCTGCTGTCTGCCGTCCTCGCTGTGGCTGCTCTGCTTGGGCCCTTGACTGGCTCTGATTGATGGGCTCTGCTGGTGCTGCCCTGCCTGCTGTCTTCCTCTCCCTGTGGTCGAACTGCTTTGCTCGCCTGGTTTCACCCTGCTGCTTTCTGCGGATGCTGGACTGTCACTCTGCCGGATATCTTGCTGCCGTTATACCTTACATCGCCGTCGCCCCTCTCCTCTGTTAGCCACAGCGTGCACTGGGACTAAGGCTCTGGACATCACACTCTGGTCACGTGAGAAATAAGTATTCCATTTTATTCAGTCTACACTTGCAGTACTGCTGATTCCTATGCTATTGGTGAAGAGAGGGGTTAGTAGTGTACATGGCAGCAAAGAGGGTGTAGTGCATTGCCGAAACTTTGCGTTACGCAAAAAAAAAAAAAAGGCAGCCGGCGTGAAAAGAATCAAAAGAAATATAAAGGAGAGTACAAAGTAAAAGAAAAGACAGAGGCGAGGATATAGGGGAGGCAGGGGGGGAAAGAAAAAAAGAAAAAAAAAACAAGGGAAAAAGCTGGGGCAAATCAAAGGAGGAAGGAAGGAGAGGAAAAAAAAAAAAAAAAGGCAATAGAAAAAAAAAAAAGGGGGAAATCTTGGGAGAATGGCCCCAAAACGATGCTCAGTTGATTCCTCTGCAATTAAGCCTGGGGCAAAGACCCCAGAGAACAAAATCGACAAGTTTTTGAAGTCGCCCTTTCTAAATGATAAAAATCCTGCTAAAATCAAACTCCCTGCTAAGACGAAAAAATCCGCTAAAACCTCCCAAAACGATGAACTCTCCCAGGATGGTCTAGAGGTTGCAGACCAGGAGGTAGCGAGGAAAGCCTCTCTGCACAAATGCAAACCGAATACGACCCAGCTGTCTTGGACAGAATCCTAAGTGCTGTGGAAAATAATGGCACTTTAGTGCAAGGAATGTCCACTCAATTGGGGTCAGTGCAGAGCGATATCTCATTAATAAGAGAAGATCTAGCAAAGATTCGGGATCGAGTCCATAGCATGGAAAAATCCGTTGACTCTCTGCAAACTGACATGGGCATATTAAAATCCAAAACTTCGCTTCTTGCTTCAGAAAATCAAGCACTTCAAAACAAGATAGAGGACTTAGAAAATAGATCAAGGCGCAACAACGTTCGTATAATCGGTTTCCCAGAAGGAGTTGAAGGCCGTCATCTAGAGGAACAACTTAAAGACGTGCTTATGAATAGCTTTGGCAGCGATAACTTTTCCTCTATGTTTCAAATAGAAAGAGCCCACCGAATTCCGGGAGGGAAACCTATCCCAGGGAGACCGCCGCGTGCAGTCTTAATGAAATTATTACTGTCCGCGGATAGAGATAGTATCTTGAGGAGAGCAAGAGAATGTGCACCTATTGAATATCAGGGTTCAAAACTGCTCTTCTTTCCTGACTTTGCGCGGCAGACTCAGGAAAGAAGAAGAAATTTTATAGAGATAAAGAAACGCTTGGCGGTTAAGGAGATTAAATACTCCTTACAATACCCAGCGAAATTAAGAGTAATTCATAATGGGTCTTCCCTTTTTTTTGAGTCACCACAACAGGCATCAGACTGGATGGATCAGATGGGCATCTGAAATTGTGCTTCACTATGATTGGAGGGATAGGAGGGGGGGCCAGGCTGGGGGAGAACGGCCGGAGGTTAGAGGTTCGCTGACTAGTTCGGGCGGATCAAGAGAGGGGGGGGGGGACCCACCTTGCAGGAATGGTCTTTTCTTTTTTTTTTTTTTTTTTTTTCTTTTGTGAGAGATGTCCACTAGAATTGTAGCTTGGAACGTCAGAGGACTTGGGGAAAGAGTTAAAAGGCAAGCGATTATGGACGCATTAAAAAGATATCTTCCAGCAATTATCTGTATAGTAGAAACTCACCTAACTAGGGAAACCTTGTCCCGCCTGACAACGGGATGGCAGTCCCAATCGTATCATTCTACCTTTAGTGGCTCTTCCAGGGGTATTTCGGTTCTTATTCATAACTCCATAGACTTCACCCTTATAAAATCTCATATAGATGCCCAGGGCAGATTTATTTTCTTGCATGGCAAGCTTAATGGTGACAGTTATATCCTAGCCTTTTTCTATATACCTCCGCCATTTTCAATGTACCCACTGCTTCAGTTAATGCTCTTTTCTGAAAAGAGACCAGAATGCCGCTTAATCCTGATAGGGGATTTTAATGCGGTCATTGATCCTAATAAAGACAGATTTTCACTTGATGTGGAAAAGGGGAGGTATCCTTGTAACTCCCCGCTGCCTCAATTCTGCTCTGAGGTGGGAGTGGTGGATATATGGGAACATCTTGGTGGAGGAAAGAGAGTATGCTCCTGTGTCAGTAGGGGGGGCAGAGCAATGTCTAGGATCGATCTAGCATTTACTAATGAGAGCAATCTGAGTAATATCTGCAAGATGCGATACGGAGTAAGAACAGTTTCGGACCATTCACCCCTACTGGTTGAGGTTCGCAGCGGGAAGAAT
Source organism: Bufo gargarizans (assembly GCF_014858855.1). Lineage (NCBI taxonomy): Eukaryota > Metazoa > Chordata > Amphibia > Anura > Bufonidae > Bufo > Bufo gargarizans. The sequence continues at coordinate 40,373,333 of NC_058084.1, forward strand.
AAGGATACTAGGGGGCTAGGATTTAAGCTAAATCCATATTGGCTCACTATTCTGGACAATCTGCAGACGATTAAACTACTGATATCCTCCTTTTGGGAGGTTAACCTTCCCTCTGCTAATATCAACACAGTATGGGATGCCTTGAAAGCATATTTAAGGGGGGTCTTTATAAGTGAGATTGCTGCAGTAAAGAGAACATTTAGAAAGAAAGAGGAGGAACTGGGTAAGATCGCTACACTCACAGCTGAGATGGGGAAGAGATGGGGAAAATGCTATCTGTCCGGCTTTTCAGCATTTATTCCATAGTTGTAGAATGTGAAGGTTCAAATGTAGACACTATTATGTATATTCGTATGAAATTATTGTTAACCACGTTCACAGATTAGAATTGGCGTACTTATGGATTTTATAATGTTAATTATGTAATATGTATTTACGTTTTTGTATCACAATAAATAAAATTTAATTATAAAAAAAAAAAATATATCTTGCTGAATTTTTATACAATTTTTCAAGTTGTTCAAGGTGGAACCCACTGGATTTCTGTATTATAAATTTAGTAAATAAAAAAAAAATTGCAATACCTAAAATAATTAAAAACTTCCATAGTCATTTTTTTTTTAAAAAGATGTATTTAAAATTTTATATAAAAAAATGAATATAATACAACAATTGCAATTTAATAAATAATATTGATATAAAAAAACTTTAATAAATGAAAATACAAAATATAATATTTGGTTTAGCAAAAAATACTAAAAATGTTAAATCTAAATGAGCAAAAAACAGGGAAACATCAGAATAGTATTGGAAACCGGTATATCGTCCTTCAGGGTCAGGAAAAGGCTCCCTTATTGTTTTTGTTACACATGAGGGAATTGCTATCCGTACATGTTTGCCAAGAAATCTATAGATCCAGGTTGTAAACTGACGATATGCTGGAAAATATGCATTTATCTAAATTGCAGACTATTTTCACCGTTAAAACACCGATATGTAGCAGGGCCAGGTATGCGCTGGTACATCCTCAGTGATTGGTGTGGAGGGGATTATATATAAATATGTCATATATAGAATGGTGGTGAGACAGTACAAGTGGAGGAGTGAAAAACACTGATATGTAGCAGAGCCAATTATGCGCTGGAACATTCTCAGTGATCGGTGTGGAGGGGATTATCAATATATGTCATATATAGAATGGTGGTGAGATAGTACAAGTGTAGGAGTGAAATAACACTGATATATAGCAGAGCTAGGTATGCGCTGGAACATTCTCAGTGATTGGTGTGGATGGGAATATCAATATATGTCATATATAGAATGGTGGTGAGATAGTACAAGTGTAGGAGTGAAATAACACTGATATGTAGCAGAGCTAGGTATGCGCTGGAACATTCTCAGTGATTGATGTGGCTGGGATTATCAATATATGTCATATATAGAATGGTGTGAGATAGTACAAGTGTGGGAGTGAAATAACACTGATATGTAGCAGAGCTAGGTATGCGCTGGAACATTCTCAGTGATCGGTATGGTTGGGATTATCAATATATGTCATATATAGAATGGTGGAGAGATAGTACAAGGGTTGGAGTGAAATAACACTGATATGTAGCAGAGCTAGGTATGCACTGGAACATTCTCAGTGATTGGTGTGGATGGGATTATCAATATATGTCATATATAGAATGGTGGTAAGATAGTACAAGAGGAAGGTAATACACTGGTATGTAGCTGAGTTGAATATGCACGTTATTACTGAAATGTAGTACAGCTATAATGGTAACAAATCTGCATCTGTGCTGTTCAGTGATTTTTTTTATAGGAGACAAGAAAACTAATCATATGGATACTAGCAGACATGCATTTGGGCTGCAGTAAATTACAGTTTCTGCTGCACAGATAGGCTTTGGAATAGATATGAAAAGTTTTATGTGTAGTTAGTATTCAGGACATCCAAATGGTAGTCAATAAAATCACTTACCATTGCTCACTGAGTGATCTGAGTCCACAGCAGGAGAGATGAGCTTCAGCCAGACTGGTGAGTCATACTTTTCACATGAACGAGCATGCAGGTCTCAGCTCTTAGTGTGAGGTCATAAGGAGGTGTGGCCGGCCTTCACTCTAGCTGCCTAAGCCTGCCCAGCTTTAGAAGCAGAAAAGCAGGAAGTGATTTGTGACGTAACTGCAACTTTGGCTGATTTAGCAAGAATGGAATACCCCTTTAACCTGTATGTGCTTCCCATCAAGGGCACCAATACAATTTGGGAATTGAGCCCTCTCCAGGAAGCCCTGGGCTATATCAAGCCACTGCTGCCTAGTTGGACTTGTTGGCAGCACTGAAGCTTTCAGTCTCAACCAAATGGCAGAACATGTAGCCCGTACCACGCCAGCAATTGTGGAGGTCCAAATTCTAGAATCAAAATGTATAGACAAAAAATAATTTCCTGTCCCCAGATACCTGAAATAAAACAGAAAATAAATAATAATACAATAAATAGCACTAGTTTAACAATCTAGTACATTACTTTCAAGTTCAGCGTCTAGACTATTGCCAGATTCACACAGGTGAAGTAACCTCATCATTACAGCCAGGATTTGAATAATTAACCCCCGCGGAACTGGAATCTGGTGTACTTGTTAGTACACCAAGTTACTTTATATAAAGTGGCAGGCCCAAAAACACAGTATGAATAAAAATGGACTATATACAATACATGTGTACTACTATTAAGTACTTATACATAGAACAGGTAAAGTTCAGAATACACAGGCCAGGGACAAAACAGCTATGTATTGGCAAATAGAGATGTCGCAAACATAAAATTTACGCGAATTTACGCAAATGTTCGTCGAACGGGCGAACCGCCATAGACTTCAATAGGCAAGCGAATTTTAAAACCCACAGGGACTATTTCTGGCCACAATAGTGATGGAAAAGTTGTTTCAAGGGGACTAACACCTGGACTGTGGCATGCCGGAGGGGGATCCATGGCAAAACTCCCATAGAAAATTATGTAGTTGATGCAGAGTGTGGTAAGTTGAATTTGCAATGCGATTAATATAACCTGTATTAATCGCATTGCGATTACAACTTAGATCTGAGTTCCTAATGGTTGTATTGCTAGAATTGACGAATATAACGAATATAGCACTATATTCTCAATCTTCGTTATATTCTAGCAATACAACCATTAGGAACCCAGCTCTAAGTTGAATTCGCAATGCGATTAATATAACCTGTATTAATCGCATTGTGATTACAACTTAGTCAAATTTGTGACACTGCAGCTTCAGAATTAATCTAAGATGGATGCTGTCCTTGCTTTTTGATAGGCGGTGGGAGGGTCTGGGAAGGAGGGCATGCTGATTGGCTGGAATGTGTCTGCTGACTGTGAGGTACAGGGTCAAAGTTTGCTCAATGATGATGTATAGGGGGCGGACCGAACATCGTATATGTTCGCCCTCTGCGGCGAACGCGAACAAGCTATGTTCGCCGGGAACTGTTCGCCGGTGAATAGTTCGGGACATCTCTATTGGCAAACAGTGGGTCATTCATGTATGAGTCTGATAATATAGTCTTACCTTAAAGTATTAATGAGACGTTGTTCAGGTGACACACTCTGCCTCATGTTGGTGTCCTGGAAAGTTGAGGAAGGCCTCAACTCCCCCAACAGCCGATCAAAGGTAGCCACAGACATGCGGCAATAATTGAAGAACTTCGGTGGGTGCACACGGAGGTCAAAGTACAAGCCAACAAAGAGACCTTTGCTGGCCCGCTTCAAAATGATAGGATGCACCCACATACGCTTCCTCCGCGGTTCCTACTCAATCATTTCTGGCTGTTCTCCAAAACAGTGGAAGACCAGCTAATGCTAGAAGACATGGCCAGTGGATGAAACTGTGAAACTGGACATCCTGCAAATGGAAATCCTGTCACCAAACACACACACCAGCCCAAAGAACAAAACTCCCCCAAAAAATGGAGCTGTCCAAAAAACTAAGGCATGCTGGGGGTATTTATATGTGTTTGCAGTAACAGGTGAATGTAAAGAATGGATCAGTCTTTTTTCACACGCGTGAAAGTCGCATGCAATCCGTATGTCACCTGCATGGGAAAAACGCAATAACACAATGTAATTGCATACAAAACTGACAGCACTCGCACTCAAAATCTCATGATTTTCCCTGAATGCATCCGGCCCTCACCTGCGACGCCCGTGTGAAAGAGGCCTAAGCGTTCTAACTGCAGACCGTTCTTCTACTGCAAGTCCAGGAGAGTGTTCCTAGCCAAGTGAAAATGGGCAAAAAGGGGGATAGTCTCCTGGACCTTCACCTTACACAAGCCAGTGTAGTTTTTTTTAAAGCATTGCATGACTAGGTTAATGACGTCCGCCACACAGGGAACATGTGTTACTTCCCCCAGTTTTAGGATGGACACAATGTTGCACCCATTGTCGCTGACCACCTTGCCCAGTTGGAGTCAGCAGGGTGATAGGCAGCGGGATGTTTTCTGCTTGATGTACTATCAATTGCTCACCTATGTGGCCACTCTCACCCAGGTTTATCAGCTTCAACACGGCATTGCTTGACTTAACAAATGTGATAGGAAGGAGGGAGAGTAGGAGTGGAGCTGTCCTCTGCTGTTGTTGGGAACAGGACTGTGTTCACGGAGGAGGAGGCGAATAAGTCCCTGCTGTGGGAGCCAGTCCAATGCAATCGAGAAGGAAGGGGGGTGGGAGGCCAAAAAGACCTGGCCATGTTGCTGAGGTGATGCCTCACTGATTTCACAAACAAAACATTGACCCAGTGGGCTATAAAAGACATGAACGGACCCTAACCATAACAGCTGCCCTAGGCGGCATGCAGCTTGCTACACAGTGAGAATCTCTGATGAAGATGATGACAAAGTTACCATATTGCTTAGGGATGCGGGTTGGCTGCCACAAAGAGAACCAGAAGTAGGAAGACAGACATGTTATGACTGGGAATGCTGGCCAGTTGTATTTTCCTAACAGATTTAATGATGATGCTTTATGTGCTGCAATAGAGCTCTGGTATCTACGGGTATGTTTGTGTTTGAACACCCATGGCCTATTTTAATCCTGCAAATCTTGCACACAGCTGTGGTTTTCTGTTCCAGCCTTGTGGAGAAAATCGCCATACTCGTGCAAAGCTGGAGACAGGCGAGCTTGGTTTAGCGCTGGCATGCTTTGAGCCTAATGCACCGACAGTGTCAGAGTCATCACCAGATCCCAAAGCAGACATAGTCCTGGCTGTTCTTCTGAGGTATGTCACATCTGCTCTTTATTGTTGTCACCACCACCCTCCTCAGATGTTGCCTCCTCCTCAGCACCCCGATCTGGCCCCCAGGTCCTGTCCAACACACAATCATCATTGGAATCCTCAACCTCCCTGTGAATTTTTTTAGACTGAGAGATATCATGGTGGGCTCCTTGGCCCCCCTCCCATACTCAGAATTTGCCCCGACTGCCACTGTCCCTGTCACCAGAAGCATGTCTACAGGTGCCACTATTGCCACCACCAAAACAGCCATGCATGGGGTTCCCAGCCTCCTCCTGAACCTTCTCCTCAGGACAGCCCAAATAATGACTGCTCTTACCACATGTCGTCAACAGGGAGACTGTCATGAGGGTGTCACTATCTATCGCTGACCCTGTTGTGCCTGAGGTCAGAATGTCACAGTGGGTAGCTAATCGCTCGGTTTCAAGAGATCGCCCCATGACCTAGTGGTGGGAATGGATTAAGATCCAGGTTTTACTGCTTAAAATAGTTTTGCTATCCTTTTTGTCCCCTTTTTTGAATCTGTAGCTATTCCTTTGAGCGGTTCTCTGTCATCCACTCGTAGCTACTATATATTCTCTCTTTATGCTTCCCTTGTTGCCAGATATAGACCTTCTTTCCAGATCTTCTATTCTGACCTTTGGTGGAATTGGAGTTGCTGTGGAGCTGTTGGAACTGGTGTTGTTGGATGTCCAGTTCACTCCTGTTGTCTTCTGTTTGTTGTTTTCCTTCTGGGATTGTTTGAGGTGTTTGTGTTGTTTGTCCTTTCCCTGTTGTTACCCTAAGTGTTAGTGGTGAAGACTAGTGCTCCCACCGACCTACTCACTACTTAGAGCTTATTTCAGGGTACGCCAGGGACAAGGCACGTGACCGGCGTATGGGTTAGCAGCCCGTCTATGGACGCCAGGGCAGCCAGGTGCCAATGCTAGGTGAGTTAGGGGTCACCACTCCTCCCTCTCTCTAGTGAAAAGGTTCTCCCCTTCCCTTGCCTCTGCGCCGCACATCTGTTACCTGCCATATCAGATGTTATAGAGACTTGATTGTCTGCCTTAACACGTGGTGGGGTTTTCTTACCACTTCTTAGTAAAAATGAAGATGCTCCACCAGGAAGGGGCAGTGAAGACTGAGAGAACTCCACTAAAAGCCTACTCTGGGGCTGCAAGAAGTAGGAGCAGGAGGAACACTGTGACCCCTGGCTCCATGGCACGGTATCAGACTCAGAATTCACCTCCACATCATCCTGCTATGATTGAAAGGAGGAGTGGGCCATTTCTCCTCAATGAAAATGTTGTGCCCTTTCGAAGCCAGGGACAACTGCAGCCTACTACTACTACTAATACTACCACCACCACCACTATCACTACCCAGATAGATGGTCCTGCTACTGACCACATTTTGGACCTGGGCCTTTAGTTTGGAACCCTTCCATATACCTGACATTTTTGGGCCTGAATGTACACAGTCACACAGTATCTTCACACAGTTTCCACAAACACACTGCTACTGACAGTTGACTTTGCAAATAATGAAATATCACCACCACTAGCAGATTTAGACATAATGTATTCTGTGTGTTCAAATATGCAGATTCATAAAAAAGCTGTCAACCTACTGCAGTGTCCCACTACGTGATTGTGGGCACCTGTTTTATTGTGTTTTAATGTCTTGTATTATGCCTGTATGCTGTACTTCACCTCATGTCATATTCTCCCATGTTACTATGTGATTTTTACATGTAAGATCCTTTACACAGGCCTAGTTAGGGTGCACTACACTAGTTTCTCCACTAGATGGGGTGTTAGTGTTACAGTGTATATATAGCTTAGCTCAGACCCAAGTTAGGCAGGTTCAGACCAGTTTAGTCAGAGAGCAGCCATGAAGTAGCTGCTTGCTGGAGGGAGGCCTCCTGCCTCTCCGCTCTCTCCCTGTTGCCTCCACAGCCCAGGGTTAAAGCCACAAGATTCCACCCAGGGGTGAGAAATCCACTTCTACAGCACATTCTTCCAGGGTGACCAGTGTCCAGCTACTAAAGCAAGTATTCAAGTGGATTTTTATATTGTCTTAAAGTCAAAGGATAGCACAAGGCCATACTTAAGGGCTTCCCAGGCACCTTTCCAAGAAGGTGTAGGACACAGCTTCCGGCATCCACACCTCCATTTAAAACCCTGAGGACAGATAGGCCATCTGTCAGAAAACACTGGAAAATAGAAGTTCACGGATTCAGAAAACCACCTTCAAGTCAGGTTAGGCTGCTTTCACACTAGCGTTCGCTGGTCCGCTCGTGAGCTCCGTTTGAAGGAGCTCACGAGCGGACCCGAACGCAGCCGTCCAGCCCTGATGCAGTCTGAATGGAGGCGGATCCGCTCAGACTGCATCAGTCTGGCGGCGTTCAGCCTCCGCTCCGCTCGCCTCCGCACGGACAGGCGGACAGCTGAACGCTGCTTGCAGCGTTCGGGTGTCCGCCTGGCCGTGCGGAGGCGTGCGGATCCGTGCGGATCCGTCCAGACTTTCAATGTAAGTCAATGGGGACGGATCCGTTTGAAGATGCCACAATGTGGCTCAATCTTCAAGCGGATCCGTCCCCCATTGACTTTACATTGAAAGTCTGGACGGATCCGTCCGAGGCTATTTTCACACTTAGCTGTTCTATGCTAAAAATAATGCAGACGGATCCGTTCTGAACGGAGCCTCCGTCTGCATTATTATGAGCGGATCCGTTCAGAACGGATCCGCCCGAACGCTAGTGTGAAAGTAGCCTTAGAATCAGGCGAGAGTTTTTACCAGCCAAAGGCTTTTATTTTTTCAACGCCTAGTCTGAAGCAGTAGCTTTCACATATATATATATAAAGACTAAGAGCCTGTTTCTTCTGAGGACTTACATTATCCTACCCCTGTATGCATGAGACTGTATTTCATACTTGGATGTACCAACGGACTGTTTATTACTTGGATGCAATGTTACCAGGAGCAACGTTCAGTAAAAGTAATAAGTTGGATTGCACCATCCTTGTCTCAGTCTTCAGTTCCTCAATTAACACTACAGTAAATGGTTGTACCACCACAAAAGGTATTGGCGTCACGACTACAAGGGACCTTGCCGTAGGCACATTAATACAGACCATCAAGGGCACCTCAAATCACCATCTGGCTTGTGTCCCTTACACCAGAGTGTGCCCCAGAGAATTCTTGTGCCGTTCTCCTCATCACTTGTGCGAGCCTGCCCAGGGACAACATAACCGTGAGTAACCAAAACTGTATTTACCTCGGCCCACCTAATGCTCGCATCGTGACCTCACATATAATTCCCCTGTTGGTCTGGCATACTGCACTACAATGCCCCCAACACTTGAACTTTCTGTAGATGAATCAACAGAGTTTTGCTTAGTATTTCATGTTATCACTCAGAGATATAAACTGCTACTCTCTGTATTGTAAAACACACATATAGTCAATTTGAACTGTCTGTAGATGCCCTGACACAGATTTCTTCCTAGTATCTCACTTTATCTGTCAGAAAAGACACATGGATATGCTTTTTTCTAAACAAAAAAAAAAAACGATTTTAACTATATGGTGATGTACCAACACGGATTTAGGCCTAGTATTACAGATTATCACTCAAAGACACACGTATGTATATGCTATTTTTTCAAAACCAAACAAAAAATCTAATTTTAAGCTGTCTGGAGAGGCACCGAAACTAATTTTGGATTTGTATTTTGATCCGCTACTCTCTGTATTGTAAGACACATGTATATTGCTATATTCCCCAAAAAATGACAGCTTTTACAGCTAGCCTTTCCCTTCACTGTCTCTCTTCTACTAGAATAGAAGCTTGACTGCTACTGTACTTTGAAACTCTAAATTAAGTTATGAAAAACACATGGCAAAACTTTAGCCTTTTCCTTATGTTCTTTCTGGACAGCAAAGGTGTAATGATGTACAACATTTGTGACCACAGCCAGCCAACTCAGAAACTGCTACCAGTGTTGCTTAACCACTGCAGTTGGCAGTACACTAAGGTTACCTCTGGGTTCTTCACCAGCACCTACTGCAAAGTAGCATGGACTTGGCTTCTAGGGTCCCAAGGTTATGTGTTAGGTAGCAAAAAAACTGGTGGGACCTCACTAGAAGGAGATATGTCAGAATGACCAAGGGTAGTAGACGCAAGAGTAGTAGACAAGCACAGTCTAAACCAGAAGAGGTAGCCAGAGCAAAAACAGCGGTCGAGAGGTTAATCAAAAAGAAAGCCACAGTCAGGATATCAGGAATAAAGAAATCCAAAAGAGTAGATGAGAGGTGAAATAAACTATAATGAAATGCCAAGAATTCAAATAAAGCAGTAGTAAAAAGTACACTGTTCAAGAGTCAGGATACAAAATATAAAATCACAGGCAAGACCATTAAGGATTTGCAGTCTTAAATCCTCCACATAGCCCTTAGATTGGACACAGAGTCAGGAACCTTGAGGTTTCCAGTCTCATTTATAGGTTGACCAGCTGGCACTTGGATGGTTGTCAAGGCAACCCTCCCAGAACAGCCATGCATGGTGATCTGGCTGGGTGAATGCCTGACAAAAGGTTTTCTCATGGTCCCTCCCATATAGATTGCATTTATTCAACCTCTTTCTAGATGCATTTTGTCATCATTGCCCGCATCATGCATTCAGTTCTTGGGTTGAAGTTGCTGAGTTGACATGGCCTGGGTATGTTAGTTGACATAGTTGACTTGACTTGACGGTGAAATACTTGATGACCATTTGTTTTAGTGATCATGTTAAATCCTTTTCAAGACTTCTAGGCATTTATCTTTCTGAAGACACAGAGAACTCTTTAGATTAGGTGATTCCATTCATTTCACCAACAAAGAGCAAACCAACCTGAATGTCTGAGGGTTAAGTCCATATAAAGCAGTACTAACATATCTGCAGTGAGACTGCAAGTCACATTGGCACACTGGAGCTGGGGCTTCTGCCTGCATCACAGCCATGTCAGTGCCACCCCATGTGACCTTACCCTTAAGTTTCTCCAAAATCTTTACATGATTCTAATTTCCAATCCTGAGGATGCTGTCACTCACACTTTTTGATATTTATTTATTTTTGTTCAGTTACATCACTTTTTTTTATAAATATTGTTAAAAATAAAATAAAAAAACCACCACAAAACTTTACTTGAATTTTCTAATTACTTTTTGTGCACACATTTTCTTTTAGTTTATTGCTATTTTTTGTTTTCAGTACTCTACATTGCAAGCGCAGAAACCATAATACTATTTTCGAGTTTGTGATTGGGTTTTGATACTAAGTGACTGAACTGTTGCATGCTGCCTATCTATTTACACTGCCATCTACTGGCTGAAAAGGTTATACATCTGCCCTTAATTGAAGTGCCTAATTTAAGGTTTCTACTTGTGGATTCAATCATAAGCTGTATTGTATAGATGGAAATTTCATTTTGCATTCACTGTACATGATACAAAAGCTGATTGGCGCTCAACCGGGAAATAATTTGCTAGACATATGAATAGATTTAGCTGGTTACAACTTGGACTCATGCAACAGGCTTTAGAAGGGTGCAACAAGTATTTTGTAATGAGAACATTTTGGATGAATACTGACATGCAAAGAAAATTTTTCATTTTGTTAGGAACAGATGCAAAATGCACATAAAGCAACATTTCAATGTTAGAAGTGATTAAATCAACAAAGCAAGTTGTTATACAATAACGTTTTTTGTGCATATTAACTTTAAAAATAGAACAGATTTGTTTATTTCATTGTATCTATTTGCTGACATTTGCTATTAATTTTAGTGTTTATTATTATTTGTATTATTATTATTATTTTATTTTAGACTTAGGAGCCAGTTGATATTTATATGGAATGCTGATCCAGAAAAAATGTCATTTGCCACCGGGATCTGGAACGATTTTCCATAAATGTAGTTTTTTTTGCTTTCTTCTGGCTCATTTGTGGCTTTTAAAAATATAATAAGCTGAACTTAAATCTTTTCTTCAATCTGTGCAATGTTGTACCCGCTGTCCTTGGGGACAGAAAAATGCCTTAGGAAAATATGTCTATTAACAACCAAAAATAAAACAAGAATGAAAGAATCAGTATGAAAGGAAAAATGGGTTTATTGGTATTTTCCAGCAATCATTCTATGCATCTATGTCCTGAACAATGAAACTGCAACACCAACAAGGAAAAGCCATGGAATTATGGAAATCACATTATTAAACTGGTCAGATTCCTCATTTCATTTTCCACAGGAGCTGTCCAAAATAAAAGTTGGAATCTGATTGGTTGCTATGGGCAACTAAGCCAGTTCTCCTTTTCACGAGTTTGATAAATGACCCCCTAAATATTTAAATCAAAACATCTTGATTTATTCAGTATTAAGTTATATACTCACTTACACACCTTGGTAGCTTTTTCACCCCAATTAGTGCATCAATGTGTAATAGAATTGCTTATCTATTAGCCGAGGGGGACATTTTTCTATTGGCCCCTGCACTCTCCCTATGCTCTCCCTATAGTGTGGATGAAGTCTCCCTATGATCTCCCTACACTATCTCAGTGCTGTCCCTGAGCTGTGCCAAACTAATATTTTACAAATGAACGGGCAAATTTATTAAGACCGGCGTTTTAGACGCCGGTATTAATAAACTCCGAGGCTGGCAGTGGATCCAGCAAAGTTATGAAGAGGAGCTGGCCTCTTCATAACTTTGGTGGATCCTCCACCAGTTCTAAAATGTAAGACAGCTTCCTAGCCTGAAGCATGTGTAGAAAATGATAAATGAGACAGGCCTGCCATCCGTTCTTTTCCCAACCCCCACCACGCCCACTTTTTCAGACCTGGTGTGAGCGGGGAGAAGTTTCAGATTGTGTCGCAACTAATATAGACATATATTTTAGCATCATAAATGACCCCTAAAGTCTGTCCTAATCACTGTCCCTTGAGTCTGTCACATCTATCTCTGCACTAAGTTGGTGAAAGCTGGGTCGAATGAGCTGTGACATCACATGGGCTGGCTATCTGCTGATTGGCCAGTTTTAAGGCATTATGGGTAATCCCTCATTCCCGGGCTTCTTACTTTCACTTTGTAACATGTCAAGCAGCCATTGTATGAAAAATTTTATTCTTTACCATGAAGTGTGATGAAATTTGGATTCGTGACAAATCACATTTATCCTGAAATTCAGATCGAATTCCACTTTGTCAACTACGATTCGCCCAACACTAGTAGTGACCTTATGTCATTGATTTATACAGTGAGATATTCATCATCTGTCCTCAATACTTCTGTTTTCCAGCAAAAACATCATACATTTTCTTTAATTATAGCATGATAAAGCCTATCATCCTGAGGGCTTCCAAGCGATTTAAGGATAAACAGATAAGGATTCAGTGTATGCTGCAGAACCATTTACTGTGTATCAGATATGGAATTAGGGCAGACATGTCCACTGAAGAGAACACATTCTATCTATTGTCATAGACCAATAAAGACATAAAAATCTCCCTTAACAACATGTAAAAATTAAAGAGGACCTTTCATCAGTCTTAACATAGGCTAATTATGGTATTTCCTTGTAGGGCGGCCCCCACTGATGCCATGGATTTGTTTTTTAAAAGCCCCCCCCGTTCGTCCGCAGTTGCCCCCCGTTGATTTGGCGCCTTGTATTCTAAAGAGCAGTATCGTCGCAATGGGGCGGAGATGCAGTCTTCTGCTGTGGGCATCTCCTTCTCCCTGGCAGTGACCGCGATCCAATCAGAGCGGACCGCTCACAGCCAGGAATAAGGAATCTCACGAGAACTTGAGCTCCTTCTCCCTGGCTATGAGCGGTCCGCTCTGATTGGATCGCGCTCACAGCCAGGGAGAAGGAGACAACCACAGCAGAAGACTGCATCCCCACCCCATTACAACGATACTACTCATTAGAATACAAGGCGCCAAATCAATGAGGGGGCAACAGCGGACGAACAGGGGGGGATTTTGAAAAAAAAAACTAAAAACATCCATGACATCAGTGGGGGCCGCCCTACAAGGTAATACGATAATAAGCCTATGTTCAAACTGATAAAATGTCCTCTTTAAAAGACTGTAAAAAAAAAGGTCTACTACCCCGAAAGAATGCATTGTGAACCGTGATTACTTATGGCAGCAGATACAAGAGGTCTTTTGTCTTTCAAACAATATACAACACATTGTGAAATTCCAAATACAAGCTCCGTACCCTTTATATTTCCATTACTGAACAAGTCTAGAGATGCATATACTGCAGTGGCATTACTAAAGGGCATGTAAGGGCTACAGAATACAACTAGGCCAATTTTTTCTGACAACCTATCCTCGGAATAGGTCATCAGTATTCGACTGTGGGGGTCAGACACCTGGGACCCATGACAATCAGCTATTTGAGAAGACAGCGCCACGGCCTTCTCTCTGCTCACCAATTACAGTGCTATACATTGTATAGTGGCTATGCTTTGTATCACAACTTAGCCCTATTCACTTCAATGAGGATAACCTGCACCTAAGTTAGTGTTGAATGTGACAACACACTGCCTAGGCTAAGATGAGTGAAGGCCACGGCGCTACTGTGAGTGCTGCTGCCTTCTCAAACAGCTGATCAGAAGAGGTTCTGGGTGTTGGACCCCCACTGATCAGATACTGATGACATGTTTAGAGGTTAATGCTCAATAAGAATAGTACTGTATAAGACACTATGAGGAACATAGAATCATGATGGATTAGGTGGATCCAGGTGACATTTTTGCTTTATAACCCAAAAGTTTCAATCTGTGCATGTGAAGTAGTAGACATTTTTCAGTTGAATGTGTTCTCTGTGCTTTACATGTTAATAACCTATCAGGACTCCTGCCACCCCTGCCAACCAGCTGTTTGAGGGACCTCTGGTGAGCACGATGGCCTGCTCGCAGCTTACCAAGCACAGAACTGTCCATTCAATGGTAGCTGTGCTCGGTATCGCAGCTCAGCCCCATTCACTTGAATGGAGCTGAGTTGTGTCCAGGCCATGTGACCGATGAATATGAAATCACATGGCCTAGGAGGAGGCCCAAGCACTCAAGGAGCGGTGCAGTCTCTTTGTACAACTGATCGACAGAGCTCCCAGGAGTTGATCTGATATTGATGACCTATTCTGTTGATAGGCTATATATATTTAAATTCCGGAAAAAAAACTTTTAAGTTGAGGGAATTTCGCATCCCCTAATTTTAAATAATGCCTTCCATAGAGATCTTGATTCTTGCTTTCACTTTGTAACACGAGTAGCTGCCATTTTAGGAAAAAAAACTATTTTTTACCATTACAGATGAGCAAATTTCTGGTTATAAATTTTGTTCATGCTTCGTTTAAGGTGAATTGTGTTATGGATTACGTTACCACAGACCATAACGCAATTCTATGATGGAGAGGACTCCCCTGCATAACGAAAACGGGATGGATTCGTTTTGCAGCCCATAGACTTCTATTATGACGGAATGAATAACGGAATGCCTCTAAAGGCATTCTGTAATGCTTTCCGTCATTGAATTGCGGTATGGTCTGTGGTAACAGAATCCATAATGCAATTCACCTTTTACCAGTAAACGAAGTGTGAACAAATTTAAAAATATGAAATTCGCTCATTTCTAGTTACCATGAAGTACAAGGAAATTTAGATTTTTCTTAAAATTTGGATCAAAGTCAATTTATTCCACTACAATTCGCTCAACATTAATCATCCTACATTCAAATAATTACACATTTGAAGTGGGTCACTATGTGTATTGGATATACTGTATATTATATTTGTGGTCATGGCTACGGCCAAGAGGTATCCGAAGAACCCTAGGGAGAAAACAACGGGAACAACCTAACCCAGCTAGGCGTGTCTTAGCTGACCTGACTAAATGGCTTGTTGTGTGCCCTAAGCCATGATTGTGGGTAGGCCTATAAGTGGGCAAAAATCAAGCCAAGTAGGGTAGAAAAGGAATTTGAATGGCATGTACAAACTAATCCCCAAGCCAACTGCAAGGCATCTAGGAACTAGAGTGAAAATTTGGGGTATGTGAGGCAAGACCAGTAGGAAACCTACAACCCATCTTGTGGATGACAAGGCCAGAGACATGATGCTCAATATTGCGGATACTGCACCAAAGCGGAATGGAGGACCGAGAATACGTTGTGAAATGGATCATAAAACCAACTGAAACTTGTAAAGTTTGGTTCTAGTGCGAGTACTGGCAATGCCCTAGCGTCAGGAGATCGTGGGACCAAAACCTAACTGCCTAGACTATGCAGGAATGAGGGACAAAAAGAACCATGTAGATAGGAAGAGAATCCTTGAATATTTACCCAGACAACAGCTATCCGCGCTTTGTTCTACTGTGCGCCCCTGAGAATTGTTTTTACGCTTGAGACATGAAGACCGACCTACTATCTGAATCTTCTACCTTGAGAAAATGCTGGACCTTGTCCAAAATCCGATTCAACGTGGTTGTAGGGAGTCGGAGGTTAGTGCGGCAAGAAACTATAAAGCCATAATATACAAGATTCTGTCTATGCGCTCCCATGAGTGAGGGAATGCAATGCAATGAAGCTACTGGCGAAAATTAATTCCTGGTCGTGGTAAAAAGGCAAAGACTTTGCGCGGGGACCTGGTTGACAAGATATGATCGACTACAATCAGAGACTGAAATGCTAGAGTGAATTGCCCTACTTGTTCTTCCTCTGACAGGACCTGAACGAAAGCATGAGCAATTAAAGAAAGACGAAATATCTGTGTAAGACATGACAATAATGCTGTAGGGCGAACCGGACCAGTTTGCGGTCAAAACATAAAATGAGCGATCAACATGGATTCTTAGGAAATTAGGGAAGCAGGTATGTATGCGATACATAGGGGCCAAATCAGCCTAGATGCACAGATGGACAACCAACCAGGCAATCAGCCCAGCAGGTTTGAAAACAGTCGTCGGGCCCCCGAAGCCATGGGGCCGAAGCAGTCGTCGGGCCCCCGAAGCCATGGGGCCGAAGCAGTCATCGGGCCCCCGAAGCCATGGGGCCGAAGCAGGTCGTCGGGCCCCCGAAGCCATGGAGCCGAAGCAGTCGTCGGGCCACCGAAGCCATGGATCAACATGGAGCGATCAACATGGATTATTAGGAAATTAGGGAAGCAGGTATGTATGCGATACATAGGGGCCAGCCTAGATGCACAGATGGACAACCAACCAGGCAATCAGCCCAGCAGGACTGAAAACAGTCGTCGGGCCCCGAAGCCAAGGGGCCGAAGCAGGTCGTCGGGCCCCCGAAGCCATGGGGCCGAAGCAGGTCGTCGGGCCCCCGAAGCCATGGGGCCGAAGCAGGTCATCGGGCCCCCGAAGCCATGGGGCCCGAAGCAGTCGTCGGGCCCCCGAAGCCATGGGGCCCGAAGCAGTCGTCGGGCCCCCGAAGCCATGGGGCCAAAGCAGTCGTCGGGCCCCCGAAGCCATGGGGCCAAAGCAGTCGTCGGGCCCCCAAAGCCATGGGGCCAAAGCAGTCGTCGGGCCCCCAAAGCCAAGGGGCCGAAGCAGGTCGTCGGGCCCCCGAAGCCATGGGGCCGAAGCAGGTCGTTGGGCCCCCGAAGCCATGGGGCCGAAGCAGGTCATCGGGCCCCCAAAGCCATGGGGCCAAAGCAGTCGTCAGGCCCCCGAAGCCATGGGGCCAAAGCAGTCGTTGGGCCCCCGAAGCCATGGGGCCAAAGCAGTCGTCGGGCCCCCGAAGCCATGGGGCCAAAGCAGTCGTCGGGCCCCCGAAGCCATGGTGCCAAAGCAGTCGTCGGGCCCCCGAAGCCATGGGGCCAAAGCAGTCATCGGGCCCCCGAAGCCATGGGGCCGAAGCAGTCGTCGGGCCCCCGAAGCCATGGGGCCGAAGCAGTCGTCGGGCCCCCGAAGCCATGGGGCCGAAGCAGTCGTTGGGCCCCCGAAGCCATGGGGCCAAGTTTTTTTTTTTTTTTTTAAGAATTATAACTATGAAAAGTGACATGAATAAGGTGCACGTGAATTAAACCATGAGCCTGACCGATGTGGCAGGCGATACCCAAGATAAACTACGTGGCCTGAATAACATGCAAGGCGAAATATCGTTAGGAACGAGACCTGACCGACGTGGAAGGTGACCCCCAATAGTTCAACTGCATGACCTGAAAAGACGAAGGGAAATGTGACAGAAAATGGAGATAATTACGGACATTAACTAAAATTAATAACATAAGCTGGCAAGCAGGTAAAGATATGAGTCATTCAAAAGGATAGCTGCACAGGTGGACAGACAACCATTGGTCAGACCCCTGAAGCCATGGGGCTGAAGCAACCACCAGGGGCCCATGGGGCCGGGCAGCCGCCGGGATGCGAACCTTAGAATTAATGACGGCTGGGGAAAAGATTGGGCCTTAACCCAACGGGTTTAGTAAGCAACCGGGACTCGATAACCTAGAAAGACAAAGACATGGACTCGCATAACCTCCAACAGAAACCTGGGACACTAACCAGCCTACAACCATGTCGTACCCTTAACAAACAAAACATGAAAAGCGGTCAAGGGGCCCCCGGAGCCATGAGGCCAGATTGGTCATAGGGCCCCCGAAGCCAGAGGGATGACGTTGCGGTGACGATAAGTAATTAAAACGTAAGCCGGACCTGATGGCATATGAAGCGACTTGAATGATTGGATTGGCTAGAAGGTGGCCTAATATAGACATTAGTAATCCGAAGCACGTGCATACATAAAACACTAACCACCGCAAACCATAAACGTAAACATGAAATCCCTGGGGCATTGCAAGTTCGCTAAGAGAAGTCTCTTATCGTGACAAACAAATGAACAGCTTGTGAAAACACAGCAGGAAACTTACTCCTATCGGCCCACTGACCTCCGCTGAGGAGCTGTTTGGTGAACTGGGGCAGGAGACCAATCTGAGTGAATATGAACCAGAAGTAAAAGGAGACCAGTCTGAGTGAATGCGAACCAGGATTAAACAGAAACTAGGCCTATGGAATGTAACAGACCACCGAGGAAGGGAACGTAAGCCTGAAAAGAACGCAGTTATGTTTGTCAGGAGAGAGGTACCAGAGCGGTGGGGGCAGACTGCCCTGGTGAGATTGAGCAAAACCATGATGTAGCAATAAACAGGAGAATGCAGCTTTGAGTGGGAGCAGAGTACAACACATGATGTAACAGTGCAGCTTTGGATGTGAGTGGTACCTAAAAACATTGTATAGGCGCAGCTCTGAGTATGGGTAGCACATGAAAAGCATGGTATAAAGTAGACGTATAAATACAACCTGAAAGTGAGCAGAGTATTGACGTGATGCGAAAGCAGACATGTGGACGCAGCTCTAGTAGTGAAAGGAGTATAGGACAAGCTGTGAAAAGCAGACATGCGGACGCAGCTTTGGATGTGAACGGAATATTAACTTGATGTGACCGCAGACATGGAAAGCGGCTTTGGTGAGTGGGGTATACAACCTGGTGTAGCAGTAGAAGTGTGAACACAACTTTGGGTATAAGCAGAGCATGAAAATTGGTATAAACGCAGCTCTGGTTGTGAGTGGAGCAAGCTGGGAACACCAGGGTGGTGCGTCCAGAGCATGAAAACGGAGTAACAGTAGCAGCTATGGCTGTAAGCCGAGTATACAACATGTAATAACAGGCATGTAATGCGGATCCGGCTGTCGGCTGGGGACGGAATGAGATGTAACAGCCAACAGGTGAGCGCAGCTTGAATGTGAGACCAATCTGAGTGAATACGAACCAAGAGTAGAAAAGTGCAGTACAGTGAAGACGTGCGGATGCAGCATAAAACATTAAATAAAAGCTGAAAGTGTAAAAGCCGCTCAGGATAACAGCAGAGCATGAAAGTATGAGATTGTGGATAAGCTCTGCTTGTATATTTATGTTTAAATTGTACTGGAGCTGTCATTTGGCATTCCGGGCACTAGAGGCCGCTGTTTTGCAGCACAGTCAGCATGCTTCTGGGTGAACCAGGAGGTGATGATCTGACATGGTGGAAGGATTGTGCCGTGAGGGGCTGAATCCAATTCCATCCTGGCTTGCAGATGTCCGGCAGTGAATGGATACTCAAAGGAAGGAGAGCATCTGCTGTCCCCTGTCTGGATCCAGCACTTTGAAAGAGAGGTTGTCCCAGGAAGACCAGTTCCAGTGTATGGACAGAAAACCTTAGCATCAAGCAAGGCCGCAAGGTTGCTGAGAGCTTGGTGGCCATCCCGGGTAAGCGGCATCCTAGGGCCCAGAACGGACGCAGGTCAGTACACCTGATTACCAATTGTACTTCACTGTTTGGTGCCTAAAGTAACGAGAGACTAGCCTAGGCCTTGTATGCGCTAGTTAGATAGGGTTATAGCTTTGTTAGGCCTTACTGTACTGGACTGCAGCGCAGTAATTGACTTGCAGGCTCTGCTGCGTCTGCCACCGGTTAGGTGTGTCTTCTATAGCGGCACAGTACGACTTGTAGGCTCTGCTGTGTACGCCAGCAGGCTAGACAGGGACAGTGACTGTGGGCCTGGGGTATTACTTATACTGTTTGTACTTGTGTTATTACTGTTTCCAAAGTAAAGTTTATATTCTTGCATATAAAGCTGGTGTCAGTGTTGCTTCCATGTCTGTGACTTTGCTGTATCCTGGAGAGCCCACCCCGGTACACGACTTACAAAAGTGAAATACATGAAGTTTAAAGATGGTGGTAGCGGGGGGAAAAAAAAGGGGGGGAGACACATGGCAAGGAACAGCTACAGCAAAAGGCCTAAACAACAAACACTGCGTCCGATCTCCAAACATGACGTCACGTGCAGCCCGGGTAACTCTTACTTCAGCCGGATTGCTGTGAAGAAACTTTTCATACGAGACTAACGAAGCAAAGTGAAACTTGTGAGATTTATAGGAACCAACTCTTATTACCAACAAACAAAAATGAAAAGCAAATGGAAGTATTTAGGCCCAAACGAGCAAACCTGAGGTAGCAGATTCTGAGGCGAAGCCTCCCGTTCGCTAGCAAAGTCAGATCCGACCGGCCTGGAGAGACGGCCCCGGCCCAACCTACTTACGTAGTATGGCGCGTGCATGCTACGGTAGCAGAGAGCAAAATAACAAGCTCCATGCTGCAAAGAAAGAATCCCACCACCAGAGAAGCTAGTCTGCTAATGACACCCAGCAGCAGCTGTGCACCTGAGAACGCGCCCCTGCTCGCAGCCTTAGAAACTTAAACGCTACACCACTGCTGTGGCCCCTTCATTCTTAGGGTGGGTGGGAGTTCCAGCGCCGGGACCTTAACCATTATAAAGATACTGCATATACTAGTCATATACCATCACTTCTTAGGATGCAATGCCCATTTTAATAGTAGAGTCTCAAGGGTGCACCATCAATGAGGTCAAGTGGGGCGATCGCTTCAGGTAGCACCGGGTAGCAACAAGAGGGGGGCAGCAGAAGGGCCATGGGCAATGAGTGCTTTCATTGCAATACAGTTGAAGGCTGCGACGGGGCAGAGGAGTGATGTCTCCCTGGCCCACCATTTCCACTAATAGGCTTTAGTACTAGCTCCTGGAGCCTATTGCAGCCAGCCCGTAGCGCAGGGGCAACACGTGAGGTGCAAGGTGGACCGATGAGGGGCCAAATAATATAACCCACAGTTTATCAGTTTACTCACGGTTAGCAGATAGCCTCCCTGGGCTGGCAGCACAGTGTTGAGGTGGACAGCACGAAATCCTCCGGGGCACGCTCTGTAGGAAGGAAGCATCAGCCAATATGGTGGTTGAGGTGCCCTTGATGTTAGGGGTTCTTAGGGTGCACCCTTGATGTTTTTTTGTCGTGACGCCAGTACCGTTAATGGTGGTACAATCATTAGTAGCAATAATGAGGTAGACAGTGGTAAGATGCAACTCACAACTTTTACTGTTGATGACTTTGGTTGCAGCAGTACAAAAATGAAGTCTCTTGATGTTAACAGAGTAGGTTCTGCAAATCCACTGTTTCTGGGCTTTTCAGGTTTTTAGTTTTGGAGCAGTGGGTTATTTTCAATATCAGTACAATTTTAGGTGAGGTTGCTGGAAGCTTTGGTATCCTTCACCTGAATATACCAAAGGTCCTTGATGCCTGACTTGTAGCTTTTATCCTTTGGATGTATATAAGTCTTTTTCTCTTGTCCCTTTCTGGACTAAACTTTCATTAGAGCAGAAGTGATAGATCTGCACTCTTTCACTCTCAGTATCAGTCTACTTACTGATCTCCACACTGACCTGTCACTGTCCTGTCTTACTAGGCCTGACCTGGGTATATATATGACCTAAACTTTATCCCCATCTAGTGGTGGGATGTATAAATTACACCTAATCTGCCTGTTAACAGGGATTTTGCAGATACATTAATTCAAAATACCACAATACAACATAATACATTGTTAAGATCAAAAAGTGCTTTTAAGCAGTGCCCACACACATGTAGTGGGACGCTGCACTATCAGAGAACGGCATCATAATTATTGCGCTGCCTGAGCTGGGTGTTTTATTTTTCGCTTAAGGCAGCAGAAAGGCTAGGTGCACCAATAAGAACAGATGTATAATATTAACAATAGTATATAGAAAAAAACAATAATATTAACATTTTAATGGACTAACACACTGTATCAATCCAGTGGATAAATCCTGGCATATTTATTTGACTCTCTTATAAATATCTCAACATATACAATGTTATAAAATGTACATCTTATTATTATTTATTATTATTAAAGCGCTATTCATTCCATAGTGCCGTACATATAAAAAGGGGTATACACACATAATACAGACAATTGCACTAAGCATGAATAAGACAATGTCACGCCTTGCCCTGTGAATGTGCGGAGATCTGCCAGGCTGGCTGCACATGTTTGACTCATCTCTTTGTTTTGGTTTGAGTTGAGCTGGATCCACCTTCCCTCAGGTGTACTGGGTTGATTGTTAGCGAGGCTATTTATTCCTCCTTCTCCCAGTGGCCTGTGCGGGTTATAGTTCATTCCTGTGGGCTTTGGATGTGTCCTGGATGGTCTGCTCCAGCTCAGCTCAAGATAAGTCCTTTCTGTTTCTTCCCTTTTTGTCTTTTGTCTAGGCCTCTAGGGAGACGCTTGCTTCCTCGTGATTGAGGAAGCAGGTCGCCTATTCCCCTTTCCCTTCTGCTCAGGGTTGTCCCAGGGAATATAGACGTAGGCACGAGGACATGTGCATATCCACCATAAGGGTATGCACATGTGCACAGCAGTATAGGGAAAGCTTCAGGGATCGCTTGGAGATGACCCTCTCTCCCTAGCTTTTAGGCCTAGTCTATTGTTCAGTGTTTTTTCCCTGTGTTTGGTTATTTCCCTGCTGATATACCTTCCGTGACACTATAACCCACCATAAAACTGTCATATCCTTGCTGTTTGCGAAATGGAGGCTTTAGATGCCTTGGTTGATTGCATGCAGGGATTATCGCTAGAGGTTGCTGATCTCTGCAGCTCTGTTGCACGGTGTAAGAATGCTCTGGCGTCTGGCGCCGTTGGAGGAAAACAGGTCTGCTTAGAGCCTAAAATCGCTCTCCCTGATAGGTTCTCAGGGGAAGGTGATGACTTTATTCGGTTCAGGGAGTCCTGCAGGTTGTATTTTTGTCTGTGGTCGATGTCACCTGGTGACGAGAATCAAAGAGTGGGGATCATTATATTTCTGCTCAAAGGGGACACGCAGTCCTGGGCTTTTTCTCTGCCGACCGGTTCACTACCTCTCAGGTCGGTGGGTGAATTTTTTAGAGCCTTGGGCTTGATTTATGATGACCCAGACCGCGTCTCTATGGCTGAATCGAAGCTGCGCAGTTTGTTACAGGGAGAATGTACTGCGGAGTCTTATTGTGCGGAATTTATAAGATGGGCAACTGACTCGGGGTGGAATGATCCTGTACTCCGGAGTCAGTTTTGTCAGGGGCTATCTGAGAGGTTAAAAGATGCCCTTGCTTTTCATGAGTATCCCGATTCATTGGAGACGGCCATGTCTTTGGCAGTGCCGCTTGATAGACGTCTTAGGGAAAGGTATAAGATTCCTCTCAAGTGGGGGGTCCCATCTGTAAGTGGATCCGTCCCACCTAGTCTCCGGGGTGATATGACTTTTGAATCTGGGGCAAGAGAGGAGCCTATGCAGTTGGGCCAGGTTTCCTTTTTCGCTCAGGTGATAGGAACTTTAGGAAGCTGAATAAGCTATGTTACTACTGTGGTAAAAAAGGTCATTTTGTTTATGCGTGTCCTTTTGTTAAACCTCAAAACTGTAATGAAAAACGACGGAGGTATTCACATAAAGAGAAAGAAAAAACCTCCCTGACTCTTAGTAGTGTGAATGGGGAGTCTGAGCAAGCTAATATGCATTCCCCCTGCAATACCTGTTTTCTCCTGCCTGCCATGGTGGTGCTAGACTTAGGAAATTTTGATTTTGAGGTATTTGTTGACAGTGGTGCGGGGGTAAACCTTATTGACTTTCATTTTCTCCAAAATTTCGGTTTTAGAACTAGCACATTAGAAAAGTTAATTCCAGTGTTTGCTATTGATTCCTCCCCTCTCTCACAAAAGAGTCTTACTCATATTGTTCATGACATTAAGTTAAGGATGGGTGATTCACATGTTGAGTCCATTTCTTGTTTTGTTATGAAGGGCTTGCCTGCTCCGATGGTTCTAGGTTTACCATAGTTGGTTGGGCATAACCCTACTATTGACTGGCGAACAAGACAAATCAGTAGCTGGAGTGAATTTTGTATGGACAACTGTCTCTGTGCTTCTATCTCAGGGGTGTCAGCTACAGTCCTACCTCAGTTTCTCTCTGATTTTGCGGATGTATTCTCCGAGGGTTTAGCTCAGGAGCTGCCCCCCCATCGAGAATATGATTGTCCGGTCAATCTCATCCCTGGAGCTAAACTGCCAAAATCTCGGCTATACAACCTTTCCCAACCCGAAAGAGAGGCTATGCGGAAGTATATTGCCGAGAGTTTGGCAAAGGGACATATTAGGCCATCCAAGTCCCCTGTGGCCGCCGGCTTCTTTTTCGTAAAAAAGAAAGACGGATCACTTAGACCGTGTTTGGATTTCCGGGAATTGAATCTTATTACGGTCCGTGATCCGTATCCCCTTCCTTTGATTTCTGATCTATTTGATCAAATTGTCGGAGCCAAGGTGTTCTCCAAGTTGGATTTAAGAGGAGCCTATAATTTGATCAGAATAAAGGAAGGAGATGAGTGGAAAACGGCCTTCAATACACCCGAAGGTCATTTCGAGAATCTTGTCATGCCCTTTGGTTTAACTAATGCGCCAGCGGTCTTTCAGCGATTTGTCAATGATATTTTCCATCATTTAGTGGGAAGGTTTGTTGTTATTTATCTTGATGACATACTAATTTACTCACCTGATTTGGAGACCCATCAGGATCACGTGAGACAGGTGTTGTCGATCCTTCGGGAGAATAAATTGTATACAAATTGGAAAAATGTGTATTTGCAGTCCAGGAGCTACCGTTTTTGGGATACCTGCTTTCTGACTCTGGTTTTCATATGGACCCCGAAAAGGTCCGGGCGGTACTGGAATGGGACCGGCCTGAGAATCTGAAAGCTCTGATGCGGTTTTGGGGTTTTACCAATTACTACAGAAAATTCCTCTAAAATTTTTCCACCATTGTAAAACCTTTGAAAGATATGACTAAAAAAGGCGCCAACCTCTATGTCTGTTCTGATGAGGCATTACAGGCCTTTTCTGCTATTAAGAAATGTTTTGCGTTTGCTCCCATTGTGATGCAACCTGATGTGTCTCAACCGTTCGTCGTGGAGGTTGATGCATCAGAAGTGGGGGTCGGAGCAGTTCTGTCGCAGGGTCCATTCCCTAGCAAATGGCATCCGTGTGCTTTTTTCTCCAAAAAACTCTCCACCGCTGAAAGAAATTATGATGTAGGAGATAGAGAATTACTGGCCATTAAATTGGCCTTTGAAGAATGGCGTCACTGGTTGGAAGGGGCTACTCATCCTATTACGGTATATACTGACCGCAAGAATTTGGCTTACCTGCAGTCTGCTAAGCGCCTGAATCCTAGACAGGCTAGGTGGTCACTGTTTTTTACTAGGTTCAATTTTGTGGTCACCTTATACCCTGGGGTTAAAAACATCAAGGTAGATGCGTTGTCACAAAGTTTTCCTGGGGGAGTGATTCGGAGGATCCTGCTCCGATTTTGGCCGATGGGGTGGTGGTTTCTGCTC
Source organism: Bufo gargarizans (assembly GCF_014858855.1). NCBI lineage: Eukaryota > Metazoa > Chordata > Amphibia > Anura > Bufonidae > Bufo > Bufo gargarizans. The sequence continues at coordinate 40,398,936 of NC_058084.1, forward strand.
TGTACCCCGAGTTGGAGATGAAGGTGTTGGGGACCCAGGAGGAGGCTCCTGATTCCTGTCCTCCAGGCAAGTTGTTTGTTCCTGCTGAACTGCGATACAAGGTGTTCAAGGAACATCATGATACAGTCCTTGCGGGATATCCTGGAAGCAAATCCACCATAGATCTTATTTTCCAGAGATTCTGGTAGCCAGGGTTGCGCAAGGGTGTGGAGGGTTATGTTGCAGCTTGTGAGACCTGTGCACATGCGAAGGTGGCTCAGACTAGGCCTTCAGGATCCCTTCTTTCTGTGTCCATCCCATCTCATCCTTGGACGCATTTGTCCATGGACTTTATTACCGATTTACCGAGTTCCTCTGGGAAAACTGTGATTTTGGTGGTAGTGGACCGCTTCAGTAAGCTCACTTTATACCGTTAAATAGCTTGCTTAATGCCAAAACTCTCACTCAGGTTTTTCTCGATAACATTGTAAAACTACATGGCATTCCCTCTGATGTGGTGTCTGATAGGGGGACGCAATTTGTTTCAGGTTTTGGAGGGCGTTTTGCTCTCGTCTGGGAATTCAATTGTCTTTCTCTTCGGCTTTTCATCTCCAGTCGAATGGTCAGAGCGCACTAACCAAAACCTGGAGACCTATTTCAGGTGTTTTGTTGCTGAGAACCAGGATGACTGGTCCTCGTTCTTGTCTCTAGCCGAATTTGCCTTGAATAACCGTAGAAAGAAGTCCACTGATAAGTCGTCGTTTTTTGGCGCATATGGTTTTCACCCACAGTTTGGTACTTTTTCTGGGACTGGATCTTCTGGGATGCCAGAAGAGGAGAGATTCTCTTCCACCTTGTCATCTATCTGGCGGAATATCCAAGTTAATTTGGAAAAGATGGGTGAAAGATATAAATGGATGGCTGACAGGAGACGTATGACTTGTCCAGACCTGTGTGTGGGTGATTCGGTGTGGTTGTCCACTAAAAACATTAAACCCAAGGTGCCATCTTGGAAACTAAGTCCAAGATTTATTGGCCCTTACAAAATCTCTGCTGTGGTCAACCCGGTGGCGTTCCGCAGACGTGGAAGATCCATAATGTGTTTCACAGGTCCTTACTGAAGAAATATGTAGAACCTGTGGAACCATCTCCATTGTCACCTCCTCCTGTCCTGGTGGATGAAAATTTAGAGTTTGAGATCTCTAGGATTCTCAACTCATGTGTTTTTCGGGGTTCCCTCCAGTACCTAGTGCACTGGAAGGGATACAGTCCCGAGGAAAGAATGTGGATTCCGGCTTCTGATGTTAGTGCTAGCCGCCTAGTGAGGGACTTTCACAGGGCACAACCGGAGAAAGTTGGTCCGGGGTGTCCGGAGGTCAGGGGGGGGTACTGTCACACCTTGCCCTGTGAATGTGCGGATATCTGCCAGGCTGGCTGCACATGTTTGACTCGTCTCTTTGTTTTGGTTTGAGTTTAGCTGGATCCACCTTCCCTCAGGTGAACTGGGTTGATTGTTAGTGAGGCTATTTATTCCTCCTTCTCCCAGTGGCCTGTGCAGGTTATAGTTATTTCCTGTGGGCTTTGGATGGTTTGTGGATGGTCTGCTCCAGCTCAGCTCAAGATAAGTCTGTTCTGTTTCTTCCCTTGTCTTTTGTCTAGGCCTCTAGGGAGATGCTTGCTTCCTCGTGCTTGAGGAAGCAAATCGCCTCTTCCCCTTTCCCTTCTACTCAGGGATGTCCCAGGGAATATAGACGTATGCACGAGGACATGTGCATATCGACTATAAGGGTATGCACATGTGCACAGCAGTAGAGGGAACGCTTCAGGGATCGCTAGGAGGTGACCCTCTCTCCCTAGATTTTGGGTCTAGTCTATTGTTTGGTTTGTTTTCCCTGTGTTTGGTTATTTCCCTGCTGATATACCTTCCGTGACAGATGAGTTACAAACTGGTACAGAAGGAAAGAGGGCTTACAATTAACATGGTATGGGAGAAGGACACAGTAGGTGAGGGTGAAGCTGGTCATGGCGGTATAGAGGCAGCAGGGTCACTGGTTGTATGCTTGTCTGAAGAGGTGGGTTTTTAGGTTTCTTTTGAAGGATTCCACTGTAGGTAAGAGTCTGATATGTTGGGGTAGCGAGTTCCAGAAAATGGGGGATGCACGGGAGAAAGATTTGAGGCGATTGTGGGAAGAGGTGATAAGAGAATAGGAGAGAAGGAGGTCTTGTAAGGATCAGAGATTGCATGTGGGGATGTATCGGGAAAGTAGCTCAGAAATGAAGGGAGGAGACAGGTTGTGGACAGCCTTGTATGTATTTGTTAGTATTTTGAACTGAATTAATTTGGCATTGGGGAGCCAGTGAAAAGATTATAAGAGTAGAGAGGCAGAGGAGTAACAGAGTGAGAGGTGGATCAGTCATGCAGCAGAGTTGAGGATAGATTGGAGGGGTGCAAGAGTGCTAGATGGAAGGCCACAGAGGAGAATGTTTCAGTAGTCTAGGCGGGAGACAATGAGGGCAGGTACAATTAGTTTTGCAGACTCAAAGTTGAGAAAAGCGTGGATGCGGGAGATGTTTTTGAGTTGGATCAGAAGGTGGTGGAAATGGTTTGGATGTGTGGTTGGAAGGAGAGGGCAGAATCCAAAGTCACTCTAAGGCAGTGGACTTGGTTGACCGGGGAGAGTGTGCAGCGATTGATTGTGATAGATAGGTCTGTTGGGGGGGTTGAGCAGGATGGGGGAAAGATGATTAATTCTGTTTTATCCATGGTAAGTTTTAGAAAGTGAGGGGAGAAGAAGGAGAATATAGAAGATAGGCATTGTGGGATTCTGGATAGTAGGATGGTGATGTCTGGGCCAGAGAGGTAGATTTGTGTGTTGTCAGCATAAAAGTGATGCTGAACGACATGGGACTCTATGAGCTGTCCCAGGCCAAAAGTGTAGATAGAGAAGAGCAGGGGTCCTAGGACAGAGCCTTGCGGGACACCAACAGAGAGGAAATGAGATGAGGAGGTGGTGTAGGAGTGGGAGACACTAAATATCTATTCTGTGAGGTATGATGTGATCCAGGAGAGGGCTAGGTCAGTGATGCCAAGAGATAAGAGACTTTGTAAACAGAAGGGAGGGGTCAAAGGCAGAGGACAGGTCAAGGAGAAGGAGGACAGAGTAATGTTTTCTGGTTTTGGCTGTTAGTAGATCATTGGTGACTTTGGTAAGGGCAGTCTCAGTTGAGTGGTGGGGTCGGAAGCCAGATTGTAGGCGGTCAGAGATGGAACAGGAGGAGAGGTGTGAGGACAGGTCAGAATGCACATGTTGCTCAAGTAGCTTTGAGGCAAATGGAAGAAATGATATGGGGCGATAACTGGACAAAGCAGATATGTTAAGTAAAGTTTCTTTTAGGATGGGTGTAATGGTAGCATGTTTAAAAGCAGAGGGGAAGACACCAGAGGTTAGTGATAGGTTGATAAGATAAGTTAAGGCTTGAATAAACACTGTGGTGAGGTTAGGGATGAGGTGGGATGGGATTGGGTCAAGTGCACAGGTGGTGAGATGTGATCTGGAGAGTAGAGTAGAGAGTTGTTCTTCTGTAATGTTGGAGAAGTGGGTTTTGGAAGAAGAGGAATGAGCAGTTGTGCAGAGGGTCTGTGGGAACTGTACACTAAAGCTTTTCTCTAATATTGACGATCTTTTGTTTGAAGTATGTGGCAAAGTCCTCAGCTGAGATGAGAGGGTGGGGGCACTGGGGGATGGAGAAGGGAGTTAAAAGTTTTAAAACGTTGTTTAGGGCTGTAGGACAGGGAAGATATGAGAGATGAGATGTAGGCCTGTTTTGAATCAGCAAGTGAGGATTTGAAAATGAGGAGGGATTGCTTGTATGCGGTAAAGTGATCCTTAGATTTTTTTGTGTGTTTTATTGTGTGCAAGGGGTGCAACAATGTCCAGAGCTGTACTTATTGTGGTGTTATACAGGGTGGTGGCAGTATCTGGGTCTTGGTGGGAACAAATGGCAGAGAGTGGGAGAAGAGAGTCAGAAAGCAAGTGAAAGTCGAGATGTTTAAGGTTTCTGTGGGGGTGTGTTAGTGTGTTGACTGGGGGAGCAGCTGAAGAGATGAGTGAAGAGAAGGTGAGTAGGTTGTGGTTGGATAGGGGGAGAGGCGATGAAAGATAAGATCCAGAGTGTGACCATCTCTGTGGGTGGGAGTGGAAGACCACTGTGAGAGGCTGAAGGAGGAAGAGAGTGATAGGAGTTTAGTGGCGGCTGAGTGGCAGGTGTCAATAGGGATGCTGAAGTCAACTATGATGCTAGTGGGGATGTCGGCAGAAATAAAGTGTAGGATCCAGGTATTAAAGTGGTCAAGAAAGATGGTGGCTGGGCCTGAAGGGCGGTAAATGACAGCTACTTGGAGGTTGGAGGTAGAGTAGATGCGAACAGAGTGTACTTTAAATTAAATGAGCGTAATGGAGGATGGCAGTGGAGTTGGGCTGTTAGAAGCAGGTGTCTGATAGGAGAAGACTAACTCCTCCACCATGTTTTCAGCCGGGGCAGGGGATGTGAGTGCAATGAAAACCGCTATAAGAGAGTGCAGCAGAGGAGGAGGTGTCCGAAGGTGTCAGCCATGTTTCTGTGAGACCGACCCAGAAAGGAAAGTTTTCGAGAGATGAAGAGGTCATGAATGTAGGACAGTTTGTTAAAGACAGAGCGTGCATTCCATAATGCTCCTGCAAGAGGAACCAAAGGAGCAGGGGTCAGAGAAATGGTTATTAGGTTAAAGGGGTTGCAGAAATTTGCTGAAGGAAATTTGCAGTAGGAGGTAGAGGTGATAGTGGTGATTTGCTGAGGGGGGCCTGGATTTGGAGAGATATCACCAGCAATAAGGAGAAGCAGAGAAAGTGTTAGTATGTGAGAATAAGAGAGGGCAGGAGGTATCTGTGTGTGTTTGTGAAGGAAGTGTTTTACATTACTAAACATATTTGTGCAAGCAGTCAGGTGAGAAGGTAAGATGGAGGGAGAGATGAATAGTTCCTTGCTGGGTAAATGGATGTGGGGGTATTTCAGGAGGTTTTGGAAAAGTGGAAAGAGTAAGATGAAAGATATTAAGATTGTTTACATTAACTATGTCTATAATTACCTTTGGTACACTTCTGGTATAATACAGTATGTGCACTTAAAGAGTTGCACTTGAAAAATTTTGCATTTGGAAAAACCAAGGTCTGAAAAGACCCAAGGACTTACATTTATGCCACTCTGTGTTCTACCAGGTGTGAACAAGAGGGGAGGGTTACATTTGGCCTAATCAAGGGAGGACCAGATACATATATACAAAAGTAAGAAGAAAAAAAAAATATCATAGTGATAAGCAAAAAAAATCTGCAGGCTAGTAGGATTCTTCTTGACTGAGGTCAAATGAACTTCAGCTCGGAGCACTCTGGAGGTTTTTACCTTGAACAGTTTTTTGTTGGATTAAATAACAAAGTGAATGGTTTGTCACTGCTGGAAATCATATATTCAATTTCATGATGTAAAGCATGATTAATGTTTGTGCAGTTTCATTTCTTACCATTCTCAGCACTTTTATCACACATTTTTCTCCTACACAGAAATGAAGTTTCCAAATAATGTGTGGTCCACAACGAACACTGTGAAATGAGAGAAACACTTTAAGAAATCTGTTACTGGCTGTAGGCAATAAAAGTGTTTCCGAAATTGATATAAAACAAGTGTGAGTCAAGTAACTGAATATTGTATATGGTTTTGCTCTCTCTCTGTTGGATAAATATTCATGCTAATAAGCTGAATACGGGCAAGTTCACACTGCTTGTCACGTGAAAAAATTTGAAGGGCAATCATAGCAACATAGGTTGGAAGGCTGAAAAAAGACATCTGTCCATCCAGTTCAACCTGTTATCCTGTAAGTTGATTCAGAGGAAGGCAAATACAGACCGCAATGTTCCCTCCTCTTGCCCAATCAGCAGTATCCACATGAAGGTGAGTTTCCCGTCTGAGTCTACACTTGTACTAGTACGCTACCTGCAAGTAGACGGGCGCATGCGTACTCCCAGGCACGTGACGTTGCACATGTCTCTATGCCCATACTTGCAACATGGTGCACCGTTCCATTTCCTTCCTTCATTGGCCACAGTACTGTAAGTGCATCATATTTTCTTCTTATATATAAGTCAGCAACTATAACTATATACATTGTGGGGATTCGCTCTAGTAGACAGGGCAAGCGGATGCAGTATAGAGGCAAAGACCAGTTTGTAACTCAAAAACTTCAGTGTTTTATTCACACTTATGGCAACAAAACAGTACGAAAGTCCATTTGCAGTTTTGGTGTTCGTTCACACCTAGACAGTTCATACAGAAAAACAGTTATCTGTTATCCTAGGTGTTAGTTCACACCTGATCGGCATTGCTCAGGACAGAGCAGACCTCCCAAACTCAGGTCTCCAGCCTAGCACACGGCTCAGATCCCAATCCAGCAATTGCCAGGTAATTGCCACCAGCTGACACTGCTGGATGGGTTTTTTATATATGACAGCCAAGACCCGGCCTGGAACGTGGGGAGTAGTCACCCACCCAGCACTGACTACTCCCAGTAAGAGCCATCCCGGATCAGCTATTACAGCTATACTAAATAGCAAGAGCAACTGCTGCTGACACATGAAAACTGTCTCTTAATCCACCGAGGCCAGGAAACTCGGTGACACATACCTTCCATCAATGATGGTCCCTTGCGCCTTCCTACATACCTCCCCCTTTGTTCAACCCTGAGGGGGTGAACACTTGCCAGACAGTTTACCCAGGATAGGGCATCCGCCATTTCTCAGAGAGATTTGAGTGCCCAATTGAAGGCCAAGCACTCTCTCTCTACTATACTGTACCTTGTCTCGGCTGGGGTGAGTTTGCGGCTCAGGAAAACAACAGGATGTTCCTCCCCATTGATTTCCTGAGAGAGTACAGATCTGAGTCCTACTTCAGAGGCATCGGTCTGTATCACAAACTCCCTCTTAACCCCTTAAGGACACATGACGTACCGGTACGGCATGTTTCCCGAGTCCTTAAGGACACATGACGTACCGGTACGTCATGTGTTGTTCCGATCACTGTTCCAAATCATTGAGCAGGCATCTCTGCTAAATGCGCGGGGGGGTCCCGTGACCCCCCCATGTCCGCGATCGCAACAAACCGCAGGTCAATTCAGACCTGCGGTTTGTTGCGATTTCTGCAGTTTCTGAGCGCGGCGATCAGAAACTTTAGTGTGGCGAAAATTTATATTTATCACCCCCCCCCCTGCACCTCTGAATGATTTTAGCCCGGTGGGAGGTGCAGGGGAGGGTTGCGGGCGGTGCGGGAGGAGGGCGGTGTGGCAGGTGGGATCGCGTAAGGAAAAGGTTAACAGCTCAGGGAGCTCCCTCCCTCTCCGATCGGGGGGCTGCTGTGCCTTTGCAGCCCCCCGATGGGAGAGGGAGAGACCTCCCAGACAGCCCCCGCCAGCCCCATGCTTACCCTTCCCCGTCTGCGAAGATGTGGCAGACGGGGAAGGTTCCTATGGCAACAGGACACCTTCTCAGGCGTCCTGCTGTCCATGGTGCTGAACAGATCTGTGCTGAAGCCATAGATCTGTTCAGTGTAAGTAAAATACAGTACAGAACCCTATATGGTGTACTGTACTGTATTATACAGACATCAGACCCACTGGATCTTCAAGAACCAAGTGGGTCTGGGTAAGAAAAAAGTAAAAAAAAGTGAAAAAAAAAACAAAACATTTATCTCTGATTAAAAATGAAAAATAAATAAAATCCCTACACATGTTTGGTATCGCCGCCTCCGTAACGACCTGATCTGTAAAACGGTCATGTTACTTTACCCGAACAGTGAACGCCATAAAAAAATAAAAATAAAACTATGATGAAATAGAAATTTTGCCCACCTTACTTCCCAAAAAAAGACAATAAAAGTGATCAAAAAAGTCGCATGTATGCCAAAATTGTAACAATAAAACCGTCATCTCATCCCACAAAAAATGAGACCCTACTTAAGATAATCGCCCAAAAACTGAAAAAAACTATGGGTCTTAGACTATGGAAACACTAAAACATCATTTTTTTGGTTTCAAAAATGAAATCATTGTGTAAATTTAAAAAAAAGTATACATATTAGGTATCGCCGCATCCGTATCGACTGGCTCTATAAAAATATCACATGACCTAACCCCTCAGATGACCACCGAAAAAAAAAAAAAAAACGGTGTAAAAAAAGCAATTTTTTGTCATCTTACGTCACAAAAAGTGTAACAGCAAGCGATCAAAAAGTCATATGCACCCCAAAATAGTGCCAATCAAGCCGTCATCTCATCCCACAAAAAATGAGACCCTACGTAAGATAATCGCTCAAAAACTGAAAAAAATGGACTTTGGAGTTAGACTATGGAGACACTAAAACTTTTTTTTTGTTCTAAAAATAAAATCATTGGGTAAAACTTACATAAATTTTAAAAAATTGTATACATATTAGGTATCGCCGTGTCCGTGACAACCTGCTCTATGAAATTACCACATGATCTAACCTGTCAGATGAATGTTGTAAATAACAACAAAAAAAACGTGCCAAAAAAGCTATTTCTTGTGACCTTGCCGCACAAAAAGTATAATATAGAGCAACCAAAAATCATATGTACCCTAAACTAGTACCAACAAAACTGCCACCCTATCCCGTAGTTTCTAAAATGGGGGTCACTTTTCTGGAGTTTCTACTCTAGGGGTGCATCAGGGGGGCTTCAAATGGGACATGGTTTCAAAAAAAAACAGTCCAGCAAAACCTGCCTTCCAAAAACCGTATGGCATTCCTTTCCTTCTGCACCCTGCCGTGTGACCGTACAGCATTTTACGATCACATATGGGGTGTTTCTGTAAACTACAGAATCAGGGCCATAAATAATGAGTTTTGTTTGGCTGTTAACCCTTGCTTTGTAAAAAAAATATTAAAATGGAAAATCTGCCCAAAAAGTGAAATTTTGAAATTGTATCTCTATTTTCCATTAAATCTTGTGCAACACCTAAAGGGTTAACAACGTTTGTAAAATCAGTTTTGAATACCTTGAGGGGTGTAGTTTCTTAGATGGGTTCACTTTTATGGAGTTTATACTCTAGGGGTGCATCAGGGGGCTTCAAATGGGACATGGTGTCAAAAAAACAGTCCAGCAAAATCTGCCTTCCAAAAACCAAACGGCGCACCTTTCACTCTATGCCCCGCCGTGTGCCCGTACAGTAGTTTACGGCCACATATGGGGTGTTTCTGTAAGCGGCAGAGTCAGGGCAATATAGATACAGTCTTGTTTGGCTGTTAACCCTTGCTTTGTTAGTGGAAAAAATGGGTTAAAATGGAAAATTAGGCAAAAAAATGAAATTCTCAAATTTTATCCCCATTTGCCAATAACTCTTGTGCAACACCTAAAGGGTTAACAAAGTTTGTCAAATCAGTTTTGAATACGTTGAGGGGTTTAGTTTATAGAATGGGGTCATTTTTGGGTGGTTTCTATTATGTAAGCCTCGCAAAGTGACTTCAGAGCTGTAGTGGTCCCTAAAAATTGGGTTTTTGTAAATTTCTGAAAAATTTCAAGATTTGCCTTGTAACATCCCCCAAAAATTAAATTTCATACCCAAAATAATTCAAACATGAAGTAGACATATGGGGAATGTAAAGTCATCACAATTTTTGGGGGTATTACTATGTATTACAGAAGTAGAGAAACTGAAACTTTGAAATTTGCTAATTTTTCCAAATTTTTGGTAAATTGGTTATTTTTTATGCAAAAAAATGTTTTTGACTTCATTTTACAAGTGTCATGAAGTACAATATGTGACCAAAAAACAATCTCAGAATGGCCTGGATAAGTCAAAGCGTTTTAAAGTTATCACCACTTAAAGTGACACTGGTCAGATTTGCAAAAAATGGCCTGGTCCTTAAGGTGAAATAAGGCTGTGTCCTTAAGGGGTTAAAGTCGGGCATCACCAAAACCAGAGACCCGCACAGGACCGACTTCAACGAGGAAAAAGCCTCTTCCACCTGTTCATTCTAGCGGACCATCAAGGACTTCCGTCCCTTAAAGAGCCCTGTCAATAGAGCCGTTAAAGAGGCAAAATGGGGAACGAACCTCATATAAAAGCCCACCATTCCGAGGAACGACTTTACTTGCCTCATGGTGACAGGTCGGGGCTAATTTCAAATCGCCTCTATTTTATTCACATGGGATTTGATAACTCCACGTCCAATGACGTAACCCAGGTACTTAGTCTCCTCTAACCCTATTGCGCATTTCTTTGGGTTAGTGGTCAGTCTAGCCTTCCTAAGGGAGTCCACTACAGCCTGCACTTTGGGTAGATGACTTTCCCAGTCGGTACTGTGGATGACAATATCGTCCAGGTAAGCCGAAGCGTACCGACGATGTCCTTGAGCCGTTAAAAAGAGGCTGGGGCGCCATGCAAACCAAAGGGTAACACCTTATATTGGTACAGCCCCTCTGGTGCGATGAAGGCAGTTTTCTATTTGGGAGCCTGTCAAGGGTACCTGCCAGTACCCTTTGGTGAGGTCCAAAACAGAAAAATACTGGGCTTGGCCTAACCTCTCAATAAGCTTATCCATCCGAGGCATGGGATATGCATCAAACTTAGAGATCTCGTTTAGTTTTCAGAAATCGTTACAAAACCGGAGTGTCCCGTCCGGCTTGGGTATTAGCACTATAGGACTAGCCCACTCACTTTTAGACTCCTCAATGACGTCTAGCCTCAGCATTAGCTGCACTTCCTCTGAGATGGCTTGTCGCCGAGCCCCGGATACCCAGTATGTTTTTAGCTGGACTTTCGCCTGAGGCTCAGTGACAATGTTATGCCGAATTGTGGAAGTGCGTCTAGGGAGATCCGAAAACAAATCCATGTTCCGGCTAATAAACTCCCTTGCCTCCTGAACCTGCTTAGAGGAGAGGAGGTCAGCAATTCTTACTGTGGCAGCCGCTTCCCTTGCTTCAGACAGAGGGGCTGAACCCGCTGCCCCCTAGAAAACCTTCAGTACAGGTTTCTCTATCTTTCCACAGTTTGAGTAGATTCACATGGTAAACCTGCTCTGGCTTTCGCCTCCCTGGCTGGTTTTGTGGCAGGCACAGCACTATGAAGTACCTTTTGCGCTGTGACATTAGAAGAATTTTGGTATCTCTGACTTTTAGTCTAACCAGACTGTCTATTACTCTGTAATTCCTCTAGCGCCGTTCTATGGAAACAGTAGGTTTAAAGAGCACACCAAATGCTTGAAATAACTTCTTTATTAACTTCAACTTTTCTTCATATATAACACTGCTGCCTCCGCAGCAGATAGTCCATGTACATAACATGTGTTGAAAAAATGTTACAAAATGTCGGTATGCATAAGATCGTGATAAAACTGTTCAATCTTGTCATTCAACATAAAATGGTGTCTATATTTCTCTTTTGAGTATCTGTACTCTCATTTTAAGTTATTTAAGCACTTTATGATCTCTCTGAGAGGTATATATGAGGTCTAACTATTAGTTCACTTGCTGAATTTGGTCGCAATTTACAAAATGCAGTAAGCAGTAACTATTTGCAGATTGGTTGAGTATGATCTGGTATGGTTGTATGCAATTTGGATTGCAATATTTAATTTGAATTTGGATTGTGAACTTTGTAGTTTGCAATTGGTGGAACTGTAAGTAAACATACATATAACTGGTTCAGTATACAGTTCTAATCACTATATTAGCAGTAGGAACATTATATAACAGTTTTAAATACCTATTTTGGCCTTTTGCTTCCATAAAACACAGCTCTTAGTGGAGTGTGTGTCTGTTCAGCTCCTCTCTCTGGTAAATAATGATTCCAACAGCTCCTGCTAGGGGAATTTCCCACACAAGCTGTGTGTGAGGCTGGCTGTAATTGGTCAAAATTAGGGTTGAGCAAACCCGAACTGTAAAGTTTGTGTTCGTACTGAACTTTAGGATTTTTCGAACCCGGACCTGAACCCAAACATTTCAGTAAAAGTTTGGGTTCAGTGTTCAGCGATTTATTGGGGCTTTTTGAAAGGCTGCAGAGCAGTCAATCAACAAGCATTTAACTCTGTGCTTGTTGATTGGCATGGCATACTAATGGCATGGCTGTGATTGGCCAGTGCAGCATGTGACCCAGCCTCTATATAAGCTGGAGTCACATAGCGCTGCACGTCACTCGGTGTGCTTAGTGTAGGTATAGGATGCTGCTGCTGTGAGGGAGAGAATAGGAAAGAATCTTTAACCTGAAGTGCTTGTTAACTCAGCGATCTACATAGATTTAGTTTTGAGGGTGCAGTGCACAATCTTTTTACCCTGCCCTGAGCCCTGTGACAAAGAAAAATAACTTTTATCTGTCTGTTAGGTGGGAAGCAGCCATTTTATGCAAGCTCAGTGCACCAGCACAGCATATGTGCTTTTGTGACATTCAAATCCAAGCTTAAAATACTGCAATAATAATCTGGGTTTAAAAAAACACCAATTTTTGGCAATATCCTACATCTGGTGCCTTTGCAGCATTTGTCAGTATGCAAGTTAAAGGGAACCTGTCACCTGGATTTTGGGTATAGAGCTGAGGACATGGGTTGCTAGATGGCCGCTAGCACATCCGCAATACCCAGTCGCCATAGCTCTCTGTGCTTTTATTGTGTCAAAAAAACAATTTGATACATATGCAAATTAACCTGAGATGAGTCCTGTATGTGAGATGAGTCAGGGACAGGAGTCATTTCAGGTTAATTTGCATATGTATCAAATCGTTTTTTTGACACAATAAAAGCACACAGAGCTATGGGGACTGGGTATTGCGGATGTGCTAGCGGCCATATAGCAACCCATGTCCTCAGCTCTATACCCAAAATCCCCGTGACAGGTTCCCTTTAAGCTAGAAATACAGCTATAATTATTTGGGTTTTAAAAAGCACCCTTTTTGGGCAAAATACTCAATTTTACAGCCCTTGCTGCATACACGCTTTAGATACTGCTGTGCTATTCTGGTATTAAATAAACACCCATATTGGGCAAAAATATTAATTTGCGGCCTTGTCTACATGTGTACGTGTGAGATAAACTCTTTAGATACTGCTGTGCTATTCTGGTATTTAGATCAAAAATCTTAATTATGCAGCCTTTGATGCATCTGTCATTTGTGAGATACACGTGTTAGATACTGTTGTTCTATTCTGTTATTAAAAAAACACCCATTTTGGAAAAGATCCTAAAATTTGAGAAATATAAGGAAAGCGTCAAATAAGGGACGTGGCCCCAGTCGTGGTGCTGCTGGTGGAGCTCCAGTTGAAGGGAGAGGACATGGTCGATCTGTGCCAGCCACACGCACAAGTGAAACACCTTCCTCAGGTGCGAGTAGGTGACAGAACTTTCAGCGGTATTTGGTCGGGCCTAATGCAGCTCTACGAATGGTGAGGCCTGAACAAGTACAGGCGACAGTAGATTGGGTTGCTGACGGTGCCTCCAGTTCCTTTACATTGTCTCCTACCCAGTCTCCTGCTGAAAGATCAGAGTTGGCACCTGCAGCCAATGTCCATCAGTCTTTCACCTCACCCCTTACAAATCAGCCAAGCAGTCTGAGCCCCAAGTCATGCAGCAGTCTCTTCTGCTTTTTAATGACTCTGCTAGCACGGTTTCCCAGGTGCATCCACCTAGCCCTGCCCCAGAAGTGGAAGAGATTGAGTGCACCGATGCCCAACCAATTATGTTTCAAGATGAGTACATGGGAGGACCATCGCAGCATGTCTCGGATGATGACAAAACACAGGTGCCAACTGCTGTGGCTTTCAAAAGTGTGTAGACCGACAAGGAGGGCATAAAGTGCAGGCCGTCTGTGCAAAATAATGCAGTATAACTACCCCACAAGTGACCCCATTTTAGAAAGAAGACACCCCAAGGTATTTCATGATGGGCATAGTGAGTTCATGGAAGTTTTTATTTTTTGTCACAAGTTAGTGGAATATGAGACTTGGTAAGAAAAAAATTAAAAATTAAAAATCATCATTTTCCGCTAACTTGTGACAAAAAATTCTAGGAACTCGCCATGCCCCTCACGGAATACCTTGGGGTGTCTTCTTTCCAAAATGGGGTCACTTGTGGGGTAGTTATACTGCCCTAGCATTTTAGGGGCCCTAATGCGTGAGAAGTAGTTTGAAATCAAAATCTGTAAAAAATGCCCTGTGAAATCCTAAAGGTGCTCTTTGGAATGTGGGCCCATTTTCCCACCTAGGCTGCAAAAAAGTGTCATACATCTGGTATTGCCGTACTCAGAAGAAGTAGGGCAATGTGTTTTGGGGTGTCTTTTTATATATACCCATGCTGGGTGAGAGAAATATCTCGGCAAAAGACAACTTTTCCCATTTTTTTTATACAAAGTTGGCATTTGACCAAGATATTTCTCTCACCCAGCATGGGTATATGTAAAATGACACCTCAAAACACATTCCCCAACTTCTCCTGAGTACGGCGATACCACATGTGTGACACTTTTTTGCAGCCTAGGTGGGCAAAGGGTCCCAAATTCCTTTTAGGGGGGCATTTTTAGACATTTGGATCCCAGACTTCTTCTCACGCTTTAGGGCCCCTGAAATGCCAGGGCAGTATACATACCCCACATGTGACCCCATTTTGGAAAGAAGACACCCCAAGGTATTCAATGAGGGGCATGGCGAGTTCATATATTTTTTTTTTTTGGCACAAGTTAGCGGAAATTGATTTTTTTTTTTTTTCTCACAAAGTCTCCCTTTCCGCTAACTTGGGACAAAAATTTCAATCTTTCATGCACTCAATATGCCCCTCAGCGAATACCTTGGGGTGTCTTCTTTCCAAAATGGGGTCATTTGTGGGGTGTTTGTACTGCCCTGGCATTTGAGGGTCTCCGCAATCATTACATGTATGGCCAGCATTAGGAGTTTCTGCCATTCTCCTTATATTGAGCATACGGATAATGAGATTTTTTTTTTCCGTTCAGCCTCTGGGCTGAAAGAAAAAATGAACGGCACAGATTTCTTCATTCGCATCAATCAATGTGGAAAAAGGAGGGGAAAGGCGTCTGCCAGGACATAGGAGCTCCGCCCAACATCCATACCCACTTAGTTCATATGCCCTGGCAAACCCGATTTCTCTATTCACATCAATCGATGTGGATGAATAAATCATTGCCGGGATTTTTATTTTATTTTTTTTATATACAAAGGGTTTGCCAAAGCATATGAACACCGCCGCCCCCTCAGCTCATATGCCTCGGCAAACATATCTTTTACTGCAGAGGAAAGATCTCGTCTTGCAGCGCCGCATACACCGACTTTTGTGTAATCTGACAGCAGCGCAATGCTTCTGTGAGAATGCACATCAGTGCTGCAGCTAGTCGATCGGTTGGTCCACCTGGAAGGTAAAAAAAACTAAACAAAAAAGAAAAAACCAGGCCGCAACGCAATAAATTTATTAACTTTATAATAACATTTGAACGGAACATATAAACTTTATTAAACTTTTCGAACAGAACGTTAACTTTTTTGCTTACCGGTGATTTTTATTTATTTTTTTACCTTTATAGGACAAACCTCTCATTCCCCATGGGACAATGTGCAAAGCGCAAATCGCCCAAAGATGTGGCGAAGTACATTATGCACTTTGTCCCAGGTGAAAGGAGAGGTTTGCAGCAGCTGTGAGTGAAAGGGCCCTAATAGCCCTGTGTGCCTGTCCTGTGAGATGCAATCCCTATGCTAAGTGTACCTGTGTGTGGTACTTCTGGAAACACTCCCCTAAGCATAGGGCAGGGTGGTCAGGGCAGTCAGGACAGAAATAGCGGGTGTCACGCCTTATTCCACTCCTGCTACAGACACAACATCTTTTTCGGGGTGATGGTTGGGTTGAGGTACCAGCAACGACATTGGGGAAATGTCGCTCGTGTAGACGTCTCACTACACTGGTGGATGGGCCCACGGAACCTCCTGGATACAGGAGGTTCTCGATGATCTCTTCCTGAAATTTGAGGAAGGATCCTGTTCTCCCATCCTTACTGTAGAGACCAAAACTATTATATGCAGCCAATTGAATCAAATATACAGACACCTTCTTATACCAGCGTCTGGTGCGTCGGGAAACTAAATACGGAGCCAACATCTGGTCATTGAAGTCCACCCCTCCCATGTGAAGGTTATAGTCGTGGACTGAGGGAATTTTCAATGACACTGGTTGCCCGTTCTATTTGTATTCTCGTGTCTGCGTGAATGGAGGAGAGCATGTAAACGTCACGCTTGTCTCTCCATTTCAGTGCGAGCAGTTCTTTGTTACACAAGGCAGCCCTCTCCCCCCTTGCAAGACGGGTGGTAATGAGCCATTGGGGGAAGCCCCGGCGGCTAGGTCGTGCGGTGCCACAGCAGCCAATCTGTTCTAGGAACAAATGCCTGAAGAGGGGCACACTTGTGTAAAAATTGTCCACATAAAGATGGTACCCCTTGCCAAATAAGGGTGACACCAAGTCCCAGACTGTCTTCCCACTGCTCCCCAGGTAGTCAGGGCAACCGACCGGCTCCAGGGTCTGATCTTTACCCTCATAGATCCGAAATTTGTGGGTATAGCCTGTGGCCCTTTCACAGAGCTTATACAATTTGACCCCATACCGGGAGTGCTTGCTTGGGATGTATTGTTTGAAGCCAAGGCGCCCGGTAAAATGTATAAGGGACTCGTCTACGCAGATGTTTTGCTCAGGGGTATACAAATCTGCAAATTTGTTGTTGAAGTGGTCTATGAGGGGCCAAATTTTGTGGAGCCGGTCAAAAGCTGGGTGGCCTCTGGGACGTGAGGTGCTGTTATCACTAAAGTGCAGGAAACGCAGGATGGTCTGAAATCATGTCCTGGACATAGTAGCAGAGAACATGGGCATGTGATGAATTGGGTTCGTGGACCAATAAGACCGCAATTCATGCTTTTTGGTTAGACCCATGTTGAGGAGAAGGCCCAGAAAAATTTAAATTTCGGAAACTTGGACGGGTTTCCACCGGAAAGACTGGGCATAAAAGCTTCCCGGGTTGGCGGCTATAAATTGAGTGGCATACCGATTTGTTTCTGCCTCGACTAAGTCCAAGAGCTCCGCAGTCAAGAACAGCTCAAAAACTCCCAGGGCCGAACCGATTTGAGCTGTCTTAACCCGAACTCCAGACTGGGCAGTGAAATGAGGAACTAATGGTGCGGCTGAAGTTGGGGACTGCCAATAAGGGTTTGCGAGCACCTCAGGGACTCTAGGGGGTCTACGGGCCTGTCTGTGCCGTGGCTGCGACGGGGTAACTATTGCACGTGCCACCGTACCAGCTTTAACTGCCCTTCTGGTGCTCGCCACTTCACCATGTTGTACGGCAGTGCTGGTACTAGGTCCAGGAAGGGCTGCGCTGCTGGTGTATGCCTCACAACGTAATCTGACAGCGCCAGCCCCACTCTGCTGCCCTTGAAGCGGATCCTGCGCAACCTGTGGTCTAGCAACATGGGGCCGGGTACGCCTGGTGCTATCAGGGACCTCAACCTCCTCGTCTGAACTTTGGGTCAGACTGCCACTGCATTTTGGGTGGAGGGCGAACTAAGGTGACACTAATACTATTATAGATCTGACTGTGATCAGTTTTAATCACTTACAGATACTATAAAAGTACAAATGCTGATTAGCGATACACTAATCAGTGACTGCAGTGTGGTGGGCTGGGCGCTAAACGATTGCTAACTACCTAACCAAGGGGCCTAAACTATCCTAGAACCTAACAGTCAATACCAGTGGGAAAAAAAGGGACAGTTTACACTGATCACTTTTTTCCCTTTCACTAGTAGTGATGAGCGGCAGGGGCAATATTCGAATTCGCGAATATTTCAGTGAATATTCGCCATATATTCGAGCATTCGCGAATTCATGATCTCCAGGCATTATTTTCTTGATTGCGAAAATTCGCAAACAATTTGCATACAAATTCACGCAATTACGAATATATTTTGCGATATTCAAAATATTCGCAAATTCTCGAAGTGCCGATATTCGCGATTAAAATTCGCAATTCGAATATTCGTGATCAACACTATTCACTAGGTGATTGACAGAGGCGATCAAGGGGTGATCAAGGGGTTAATTGGGGTGCTGGGGGGTGATCTGGGGCTAAGTGAAGTGTTTGGTGGCTACTCACTGTGAACTGTGCTCCTCTGTTGAGACCAACCGACGAAAAGGACCAGCAGAGGAGCAGAGAAGCCATTTAACACCTATTTATAAATATAAAGTGCTAACTGGCTTGTGATTAGTTTTTAAAAAAATCATCAGCCTGTCAGCGATGATCATTGGCTGGCAAGCTGATGATGTAACCCCCCTCAAACTTTTGCACATGTGCGGACCGGCGCGTCAAGGAGGAATGAATTGACCGCCGCCAGGACGCATCTTTGTGTTAGGCGGTCGGGAAGCAGTTAACACACAAATAGAGGAACTGTATTAAGGTTATTGGCAGGTGTAGCTGTATGAACATTCAAGCCAGCTACACTCCCACCAAAATTACCTATAATTCTATGTTCTCAGTAGTAGGACTTAAACATGAATTTGAGGAATTTTACATCATGTTCTCAACTCTCAAGTGTCTTTTATCACTTTTAAGTAAAACAACTAACTTCTGTATAGGACGTTCCAACTTGAGTGGAGTAATGAGACATTTTCCTTTGTTGTCAAGTTTTGAGTCTCCTATCCAACTCTCCCACCTTGGCCTCAAATTTTCAGATATGGGCTTGTCCCATCCTAACTTCTGTCTGCATAGTTCTTCTAGTATTTCTCTTGCTCTGAGGATTACTGGGGCCAAGAATCCCAATGGATCATATATAGAAGCCACTGCAGAAAGAATGGTGTGCCTAGTTGCAACCTTCTCTTCACTAGATACTTCAAGGAAGAACTTGTCATTCTCTACATTCTATCCCAATCCAAGTACGTTCTGAACTGGAAGATGATTAGTGTTGAGCGCAAATATTTGAATTGTGAATTTTAATCACGAATATTGCCACTTTGAGAATTTACGAATATTTTGAATATAGTGCTATATATTCGTATTCACGAATAGTGTTGAATATTCTAATCGCGAATTTATCGCGAATATATCACATTGCAAATTTTCTGCCAAAAATTTGCAAAATATTGCAAATACGAATATTGCCTATGCCGCTCATTACTAAAGATGATCATAATTTAGATCTACATTCTTCATTGTTGCTGCGCATTCAGAGTCACTGATGGATTCCAGTACCTCTCTGTTGTTTAAGATAAATTTGTGAAGGCGCAGGTTCCCTCTTGCGCATAACTCTTGGCTTTCTTTCACTAGTTTTATTGCAGATTCTGTGGGCTCTAGACGTATAAGACCATCATCTACATAAAAGTTTTTCTTCAGAAAATTTGCTGCTGATGGGCAATCCTTTTTATTCTGATTGGCCAGGCACTTCATACCAAAATTGGCGCAACCTGGAGACGATGCTGTTCCAAACAAGTGTACTTTCATTCTGTATTCTGCTGGCTCTGAATCTGTATCTCTGTCCTCCCACCATAGAAACCTCAATAAGTCTCTATCTTCATTCTTCCCATGAAACTGGTGGAACATCTTTTCAATATCACACATGACTGCTACGGGATACTTTCTGAATATACTGAGTACTCCAGGCAGAGTGTTTGTAAGATCTGGTCCTTTAGTACATGATCGTTCAATGCAACACCATTGTACTTTGCTGAGCAATAAAATACTACCCTAATATTATCTGGTTTCTTTGAGTGGTAGACACCTTGATATGGGATGTACCACACTTCTCCTTCTTTAGGCTGAGTATTAACTTTCTCTGCATGTTCTTCTTCAAGGATGCCTTCCATGAATTAAAAATTATCATTCCTCAGTTTGGGATCTCTTACCATCCTTTTCTTCAAACATTTCAATCTTGCTAGGGTAAGATTTCTGTTATTTGGCAAACAAGGTCGTTCTCTAAAAGGTAAGGGCATTTCAAGATGACCTTGGTGATTCTGCTGAATACTTTCTTCTAGAGTGTGTACGAACTTTAAGTCTTCTTGGGATGCACTCTTTTCTTTAGAACTTATGTCTGCAAAGTCGGATTCAAGGATCTTGATAACTTTTGCTGGACTTACAGTTGGTAACTCTTGGACAGATATTTGATGACACAATCCTGTCACCTGTCTTGAGTTTGCGATCTGCTGTTTTCCTCCCAAAAGACACCATCCTAGATCAGTTTGTACAGCTTAGGGTTCACCCTTTTCTCCTGTGATTACCTTTCATGGTACCAAGGCTTTGGGACAATCGTAGACTATCAACAGTCCAAAATAAAACTCCTTCAGCGGTGACATTTTATGAGATATGAGAGATAGATGTTCCCATTTATTGGCTGTTTCACAGGTAGGTATGCGATCTCGATCTAGAGGTATATTGTCTTTTGTATAAATTGGAGGTAGATCTAATTAGTGATGAGCGGGAGGTGCCATATTCGATTTCGCAATATTTCGCGAATATTCGATTGAATATTTGTGTTATATTTGTTGAAATCGAATATTCGCAATTATTCCAATTATCGCGAATAATATGCGATTTAATCAATCACGTATTGCGAATTTTTTCTTTGATAGTATAAGGCAGGGGTAGGCAACCTCCGGCTCCCAGCTGTTGTGAAACTACAACTCCCAGTATGCATACTTGCTCTGCTCTTCTAAGAACTCTCATAGAAATGAATGGAGCATGCTGGGAATTGTAGTTTCACAACAGCTGGAAGCCGGAGGTTGCCTACTCCTGGTATAAGGCAACATTCCTATGACTAATTGACTATGGCTAGGCTAATATGTGTATTTTACGAAATTTCGTAATATTGCTCTAACTTCGTCTTTTAGAATATTACGAATTTCGTAAAATACACATATAGATTGTAATTTAGCTAATATAGTGCTATAATCTCTATTTTTTTTGGCCTCTTCTGAACTTAAGTTTTGTAAAATATGTACACTATTAAAAAAATTACTATAGCAGTATATTAGCTAAATTACAATCTATATGGGTATTTTACGAAATTTCGTAATATTGCTCTAACTTCGTCTTTTAGAATATTCATAATATTGCTCTTATCTCGTCTTTTAGAATATTCGTATTGTAATATTCTAAAAGACGAAGTTAGAGCAATAGTAAGAATATACGTAAAAAGTTGAAATTGCGATGCGATTAATATAACTCGAAGTAATCGCATGGCGATTTCAACTTAGCACTGCTATATTCCATATCATGGAATATAGCAGTGCTAACTTAGCACTGCTATATTCCATAATATGGAATATAGCAGTGCTAAGTTGAAATCGCCATGCGATTACTTCGAGTTATATTAATCGCATTGCAATTTCAACTTTTTACGTATATTCTTAATATTGCTCTAACTTCGTCTTTTAGAATATTACAATACGAATATTCTAAAAGACGAAGTTAGCGCAATATTACGAATATTCTAAAAGACGAGATAAGAGCAATATTACGAATATTCTAAAAGACGAAGTTAGAGCAATATTACGAATATTCTAAAAGACGAAGTTAGAGCAATATTACAAAATTTCGTAAAATACCCATATAGATTGTAATTTAGTTAATATGGAATATAGCAGTGCTAAGAAGCGGCAACGGGCACTGACTGGAGCAGCCAGAAAGCCAGGAATCCAAAGGACAGGTAAGAACAACTTTAGGGAAGTGGGAAATAAAAAAATATAACAATAAAAAAAAAAAAAAATTGATTTCGCGAATATATAGAACGATATTCTAAATATTCGCAAAATCTCGAAATTGCGATATTCGCGAAAAAAATTCGCAATTCGAATATTCGCGCTCAACACTAGATCTAATGTGAAGTTTGTTGAATGAATTAATCTAACTCTTAGTCCTTTGACCCTTTGACTGTTTACTACTGTGTCCCTGTCATTGTGGTGAGTTTGAGCTTCACTGGTTCTGTAGCCACTTTTAATTTCTTGTAGATTTCTTGATCAACGAAGATGATGTCACTTTGGGCATCCAGTAGCGCATAGGCGTATACATTCTTGTTCCTCTTTTTAGAATTTGAAATGTACACTGGTACAACCATTAATGTGCTGTTGCTTTCTCCTTCCCTCACTCTGCAAGAGGATACCGATACTTTATTTCTTTCTTCAGTATCTTTAAGTATTGAGGATTTATCTTTCTTTGGACGTTCTTCATGTAGTGGGGTAGGATGGTGTCCTTTGCAAACACTGCAAATTGATTTTTTCTTACACTCCTTAGTAACATGGACTTTTCTTAGACATCCGAAACACAGTTGGTTATCCAGTACAAATGTTTTCTTTTCATCTGGGGACTTCTCCTTCAATTGTTGGGACTTGTGTATGGAGTGGTTCTCTCCACAGAACATACATTTGAATGTAGTCTGAAGATTTGTCGGTTCTGTCTCTCTACTGATCCCAGTAGTGGCTTTGAACTAGCCCTTGCAGGTATTTGGACCTTTAGCTGCTGTGTTTGTTGCAAAGCTAGTTGCTCTTGCAAGTCTTATCTCTCTTGCAGGCCTTTCTTCTAAGGATTTTAAGAAGTAAGATGATATTACTGGATTACATGCTATCCGAGCCTACTCATTGACGAACTCAGAGAACTTTTTAAAACTTGGGAAGTTCTTACCTAGATCTAACTGTTTAGTCACATAACAATTCCATCTAGAAGCCACTTCTTCAGGTAGCTTAGTTAGCATTCTGTGGCTTTCTAGATAGTCGTTCAGTACTTCCAGTCCTTGAACATGTGGGATGGCATTGCTGCATGCTTGCAGGAAGTCACCATACTTTTGGAGTCTGACGTGTTTTTTAGGACCTATTTTAGGCCAGTTATTCAGTTTCTCTCTAAAGGCTCTTTGTACTAAGAAAGGATGACCATATCTTGCATTCAATTTTTCACAAGCTTGCTTGTAGGCTTCTTCGTCTCTTCTATAGAAGTTACCTTCAAGAACTTTCTTAGCTTCTCCACTAACAGATCTCTGAAGGTAGAATAACTTGTGGACTGGACTGAAGCAATGATGCTCAATGATCATTTCAAAGCTTGCCTTCCACTTTATGAACTTCAGTACATCTCCTGGAAATACAGTAGGTTCCGGAACGGGAAGTCTAGTGAGGACTGTTCTGTGTGGTCTTGCTGGGACAATGGTTGTAACATTCTCCTGACCGTTGCAGTGATATCTAGGAATATAATTATCCAGTTCTATTTCCTCATTTAGTTCTGAATTAGGGGAGCCCTCTTCTTAATTTTTTTCCATTAGAGATAGAAGGTAAGTTCACACACCTTTTTCCTAACACTAGACTAGGTCTCTCTTTGTCTTTCTGAGCAGGAATGGAAGGATAATGACTTATTTCCTCACTAAGTGATGGAGATTTCCTTCCATTCTTCTGGGCGTATGGAGGAAAATAGGAGTCTGTTTCGTCACTTAGTACAGATTTGAACCTAAGACTACTCTGATTCATATCCTCTTGGTGTACTCTAAGTCTGGCTTCTATGATCTTAACTTCTTTTTGCCTTTCCAGACTTTTTATCTGTTGGCGCTGTGCCTTGATTTCAGCTTCCTTTTTAGCTACCAGTTGACGCTGCGCCTCAATGGCAGCTTCCATCTCAATTTATGCTCTCTTGACAGCAAGTTGTTCAGCTAATTCCTTTCTTTTGTCTGAAGTACTTGAGGACTCTGATACGGGGGCGGCACTTCTGCTAGCGAAGGAAGTCCCACTTATAATTGTGGTCCCCCCTAAGGACCTAGCATAGTCTCTCATAAAGAGCTCATTTATTCTCCTTCTTGCTTTAACTTCATCATAGTTTTCTGCAGATGATAGTTCTCTCATAAGCTTTACTAAATCTTTAATGACTGCAGTACATGTGTCCATGTTCCTTACAATGTCCTGGGAAGGTGTCATAAGCAACCAGAGGTTGACATATGCTGCCATAAGCTTTGATTCAGATTCTTCTACCGTCTCTACCATATCATTCAAATTCTCTTTTATACTTTCTTGTTTTAACTTTCCACGAATGTCTTTAATGTATAATTTCCATTTCTCATACATTCTGGCAAACAATTTTCCTTTTAATGCTGCTTCTTGCTCCAAATTTTCCAGCATCTTTGGGGTCAGTTTTCTGGCATGTGATGAACGTCTTAGTTCACCTGCTTTGGCTATATTTGTTTGAGGCAAGACTAATGCTGCATCAGACTCTTCCATCTCAGACATGTTCCCATGCTCTTCAACTTCTACTCTATCTATCTTTCTATCCTCTAACAGTGGCATGGTAATACTAGGCTCAAACATTTTACTTTAAATGCAATACTGACTATCAATATGAATAATAAGATGCCCTTCACTTTAAATGCAATATTAACAAATACATAAATAAATGACTTTCACTTTAAATGTAACAGCGATAAATGCAGGCAATAAATGACTTTCACTTTAATACTTTAGAGTCCATATACTACAAACTGTCCTTTGTTTTTACTTTAAAGTCTCTTATTTCTGAACACAAAAAATGTCTCTTTATGCCAAAGCCTATATGCAATGAGAAGTAATAAAAGGAAAGCTCTGACCTTATTCTGAAGAGCCGGAACAAATGTCAGTCTTAAAGGAGACGTGTCTTTTCTTGATGTGTTGTGATGCTTGCGCTGACTTGCGATGCTCTGTGCTGACTTGCAATGCTCTGTAATGACTTGAGATGCTCAATGATGATTTGCAATGCTCTGTGATGACTTGCGATGCTCTATACGGACTTGCGATGCTCTGTGTGGACTGGACTTTGGCCTCCCACCATGCGTCTCTTTCTCTCTCTAGGGATCGCAGGAGGGTTGGCTCTCTTTCTCTGACTATTTTGTCTTCGCCGTTCTGACACTTTAAGAGTCGGCTGCAGTTTGAGTAATGCACAAGTGCTATGGCCTCTATGGTAGCTCCGCTGAGATGTCTTTGCTTGCTCACTCAGGGATCAGTTGCTGCGCAGCCGTATTTGCTGGCGCTCTGCTGGTCTAATGCGCACTTTTCTGTGCAATTTGAGGAGCGCTATCGCTTTGCCTTCTAAGGGTAATAGTTCCACTGTGGTAGGGACAGCACTATGAAGTGCCTTTTGCGCTGTGGCATTAGAAGAATTTTGGTATCTCTTACTTTTAGTCTAACGAGACTGTCTATTACTCTGTAATTCATCTAGCGCCGTTCTATGGAAACAGTAGGTTTAAAGAGCACACCAAATGCTTGAAATAACTTATTTATTAACTTTAAATTTTCTTCATATATAACACTGCCACCTCCGCAGCAGATAGTCCATGTAAATAACATGTGTTTAAAAAGATATCATAAAATGGCAGTATGCATAAGATGGTGGTTCAACTGTTAAATCTTGTCATTCAACAAAAAAATGGTGGATATATTTCTCTTTTGAGTATCTGTACTCTCACTTTAAGTTATTTAAGCACTTTATGATCTCTCTGAGAGGTATACACTCACCTAAAGAATTATTAGGAACACCTGTTCTATTTCTCATTAATGTGATTATCTAGTCAACCAATGACATGGAAGTTGCTTCAATGCATTTAGGGTTGTGGTCCTGGTCAAGAGAATCTCCTGAACTCCAAACTGAATGTCAGAATGGGAAAGAAAGGTGATTTAAGCAATTTTGAGCGTGGCATGGTTGTTGGTGCCAGACGGGTCAGTCTGAGTATTTCACAATCTGCTCAGTTACTGGGATTTTCACGCACAACCATTTCTAGGGTTTAGAAAGAATAGTATGAAAAGGGAAAAACATTCAGTATGCGGCAGTCCTGTGGGCGAAAATGCCTTGTTGATGCTAGAGGTCAGAGGAGAATGGACCGACTGATTCAAGCTAATAGAAGAGCAACGTTGACTGAAATAACCACTCGTTACAACCGAGGTATGCAGCAAAGCATTTGTGAAGCCACAACACGCACAACCTTGAGGCAGATGGGCTACAACAGCAGAAGACCCCACCGGG
This sequence comes from Bufo gargarizans, assembly GCF_014858855.1. NCBI lineage: Eukaryota > Metazoa > Chordata > Amphibia > Anura > Bufonidae > Bufo > Bufo gargarizans. The sequence continues at coordinate 40,424,997 of NC_058084.1, forward strand.
TGCCACTCATCTCCACTACAAATAGGAAAAAGAGGCTACAATTTGCACGAGCTCACCAAAATTGGACTGTTATAGACTGGAAAAATGTTGCCTGGTCTGATGAGTATCGATTTCTGTTGAGACATTCAAATGGTAGAGTCCGAATTTGGCGTAAACAGAATGAGAACATGTATCCATCATGCCTTGTTACCACTGTGCAGGCTGGTGGTGGTGGTGTAATGGTGTAGGGGATGTTTTCTGGGCACACTTTAGGCCTCTTAGTGCCAATTGGTCATCGTTTAAATGCCACGGGCTACCTGAGCATTGATTCTGACCATGTCCATCCCTTCATGACCACCATGTACCCATCCTCTAAAAAAGGATAATGCACCATGTCACAAAGCTCGAATCATTTCAAAATTGGTTTCTTGAACATGACAATGAGTTCACTGTACTAAAATGGCCCCCACAGTCACCAGATCTCAACTCAATAGAGCATCTTTGAGATGTGGTGGAACGAGAGCTTTGTGTCCTGGATGTGCATCCCTCAAATCTCCATCAACTGCAAGATGCTATCCTATCAATATGGGCCAACATTTCTAAAGAATGCTATCAGCACCTTGTTGAATCAATGCCATGTAGAATTAAGGCAGTTCTGAAATCAAAAGGGGGTCCAAAACCGTATTAGTATGGTGTTCCTAATAATTCTTTAGGTGAGTGTATCTGAGGTCTAACTAATAGTTCACTTGCTGAATCTGGTCGCAATTTGCAATATGCAGTTAGCAGTAACTATTTGTAGATTGGTTGAGTATGATTTGGTATGGTTGTATGCAATTTGGATTGCAATATGGAATTTGAATTTGGATTGTGAACTTTGTAGTTTGCAATTGGTGGAACTATAAGTAAACATACATATAACCAGTTCAGCATACAGTTCTAATCACTATGGTAACAGTAGGAACATTATATAACTGTTTTAAATACCTATTTTGGCCTCTTGTTTCCATAAAACACAGCTCTTAGTGGAGTGTGTGTCTGTTCAGCTTCTCTCTCTGGTGAATAATGATTCCAGCATCTCCTGCTATGGGAATTTCCCACACAAGCTGTGTGTGAGGCTAGCTGCAATTGGTAAAAATTCCTGGGCTGTGTGAGGATAGCTAGGATTGGTCAAGACTCCTGCTTAGCAACAACAGATTAACTCTATGCTTTCTGTTGTGTCTGCTGTGTCATTGAGCTTACCTTACATTATATAATGCATCTTAAAGGCACATTATCTTTTTCTGCTTCGGTGGACACAAATTATAACTATTACAAGACATCCAAACATGAAGTCGCTGTAAATAACTCTGTTTTTGTCTTTAACACACAAACATAGGAACTGTATTAAGGTTATTGGCAGGTCTAGCTGTAAAAACATATAAGCTATATTAGCAACCTACGACAGGTCTTAGCTGGCCAGCTACAGGTGTGCCTTGTAATTTACCTCTCCAATTTTTTCAAGTACCTCGTAGGGCCCTGCCACCTGGCCAGGAACTTACTGTCCACGGTTGGCACCAGAACCAAAACCCAATCACCCGGGTTAAAGATCCGGACCTGAGTCTGCCGATTATAGATACAACTCTGGGCTCACTGAGCGGCCTCCTATGCTCCCTGACAAGAGGCAAAATGGTCTCTATCCGCTGTTGCATCTTGGTAACACACTGAAGGACACTTTTATGCGGTGTGAGTTGCTGTTCCCACGCCTCTTTGGTTATGTCCAACAAACCACAAGAATGTCTGCCATATAGCAATTCGAAGGGGACAGACTCCAGTAGAGGCCTGGGGTACCTCTCGCACAGCGAACATGAGATAGGGCAGAAGAAGGTCCCAGTCCTTCCCATCTTTAGACACCACTTCGGACAGCGGACTTTAGTGATTCGCTCAAACAGTACCTCGATAATCGGGAAAGGTACCAAGGGACTGCAGAAAAGGTGCTGGGGGCTAGTTGCCTGGCAGGTCGGGCAAAACTTACAGAATTTGTCCACCTCCCTAAACACACTGGGTATTGTAGTATCCGGTTCTGTGTTTTCTGCATTCCCAGATGACCCCCGAGAACATGTGGTGGGCTAACTCTAACACTAGTTTGCGATAAGCCTGGGGCACCACCAACTGTTCAATGGGTTCACCCCTCAGCTGGTTTACCCAATACAACATATCCTGATTAACCACAAAATGGGGGAACACCGACTCTGCCCCAGCTTGTTGTGTTTCACCATCTACTATTAATACATTTTCCAAGGCTCGGCTTAGGGTTGGGTCCCGGTGTTGTGCAGTACCAAAATTATCCCTGGAGACATTAAGGTCTGCCAGCTCAGGCCCTGACGGCAAGTCCTTCACGTCTCCCACTATTACACTCAGCGGGGTTGTCTCCCCCTCTTCCACCGAAGTGGCAGTCACCCCTACCGCTGGCCCTTTGGCCTCGGGTTCCTAGGGTTCTGGCCTCACCCGGAGCAAGGCCACTCTGCTGGTGTTACCCCTGTCTCATGAGTATCAATCACTTTCGTAGCAGGCCACAGTACTGGGAAACCCGGGAAGTCTCTCCTGATTATAAGTTCGTAGTGTAATTTTGTGGCAACTGACACTTCATGAGTCCACCTGTCGGCCCCCGTGGTTAGAGACACCAGGGTGGTGGAATAGTCTTTTAAGTCCCCATGAATGCACATGACCCGGACTTTCCGTCCAGTATACTCAGTGGACCTTAACAGGGGAGCTCTTTGTAGGAGCACCAGACTCCCTGAGTCCAGCAGGGCCTCCGCTGGAGTGTATCCCATTTCCACCTGGCACAAGTGATTTAGAGTTTCTGGGGTACTCGCTGCACACAGATTCCTGGCATATAACGACTGATAGAAGCCATAGTTCGTGTCCATGGGTTCCACCTGGACAGTCAGCTCGTACATGGCCAGGCTCCCGACACTGCCAGCAGACTATCAGAGCTGGGTCCACAGAGGGTACATCCCGGGTGAGTTTGGTTGACACACGTTGCCGGGTCTGGGGTGGAGATTTACAGGATTTGACTGCCCCCCTCCCAAAAGAACCCCCCTGCCTAAAACAAAAGCCCTGTAGATTCCGGGTAGCCTCATAGTGTTCCACCAGGTCGACCATCTCAAGGGCATAACCTGGGGAGACTTGGCCGATCCATTGCTGGAGAGGGGGTGGCAAAGCCCTCCAGAACATATCAGCCAATATTCCAGCATAGCCATGGGATTCAGCACATTAGGCTGTAGCCACTTTTGCAAAAGGTGGAGTAAGTCATGCAGGCTCAGCCGGCTTAAACCCTTACTGATGTACCCGGTGGGCCCAAACCAACACATTCACCCCCAGTCTTGCCAAAATCTCACCCTTGACTTTGTGGAAGTCGGCCGCTTGATGGTCCAGCAAGTTAAAATACACCTGCTGTGAATCGGATGCCAGAAATGGAGTGACAACCTCAGCCCACTGGTCTCGAGGTAGCTTCTCCCTTGTGGCCACTTTCTCGTGCATTGCCAGGTAGGTTTTGATGTTGTCTGCGGGTGTCATCTTAGGAATCGCCGCACGGACTGCCTTCCGGGCATCATGGACACTCGGGGTTGCTCCTGCTGTCTGCAAAGTCATCACGAGTTGTAGCAGCAACTGGTTGGTATCTTGCTTCTTCTTGTTAGCCTCCCGTTGTTGCAGGTTTGTCTCTCGCTGCTGCAGATTAGCCTCCACGTGGGCCTTCACAACAGCTTCCATTTTGTCATGGGACAATGGTTGTAATACTGCTGGTTTGAAGTATGACATACAACAGTGCCCGAAAATGCAAACCCAAAAATATTTAGGTATTCACACCATCCTCACTACGCTTGCTCGCATCCTCCATTCAAAAACTTTAGTGTCTTATTCACACCTATGGCAACAAAACAGTACGAAAGTCTGTGAAGGTTCTCATTTATCCAGGTCATGGTATATCTGTAAAGAATAAATCAAGGCAACTGGACGTACTGTAGATTTCTTGAAAACGTTTCACTCGTTCTTCCAACGAGCTTTCTCAATTCTTGAGAAAGCTCGTTGGAAGAACGAGTGAAAAGTTTTCAAGAAATCTACAGTACGTCCAGTTGCCTTGATTTATTCTTTACAGATAGTACGAAAGTCCATTTGCAGTTTTGTTGTTCGTTCACACTATGACAGTTCATACAGCAAAACAGTCACCTGTTATCCTAAGTGTTAGTTCACACCCGATCAGCATTGCTCAGGACAGAGCAGACCTCCCAAACTCAGGCCTCCAGCCTAGCACACGGCTCAGATCCCAATCCAGCGATTGCCAGAGCTCCTCTGTCAGAAAGAGAGAGAGATAATTGCCACCAGCTGACACTGCTGGCTGGGTTTTTTATATAGGCCAGTCAAGACCCTGGAACGCGGGGAGTAGTCACCCACTTAGCACTGCGACTACTCCCAGTAAGAGCCATCCCGGATCAGCTATTACAGCTATACTAAAGGGCAAGGTGTCAAACACCAACTGCTGCTGACACATGAAAACTGTCTCTTACTCCACCGAGGCCAGGAACCTCGGTGACACATACCTTCCGTCAATAACGGTCCCTTGCGCCTTCCTACAACATTTACAACATGTCTGAATGCCCTATTCTATGTTTATGTTCATTTTCTTGAGCTGACCCCTGGAAACACCTAACAACCTATTTAAATCACCTCTTGTACACTATTATATTGCTTGAAAAAGACTCAGGAGAGTCAAAATGTCACCTTGTATTGATGTTTAATGAATAAAGCACATTGCCTTTAATTAGATGAGTGCTGCAGTTTTACTATTTGAACTTCAATGTCTTGGACCATAGGCCAGGGCCCAACACTGCTTGTACCCACTAATCCCTTGAGGACTATTTTTTTGGAAACACCTATTGAGGTAAACCTAGTGCTGCTCTACCCTAGAACTTTCTTTAGGACTATGTTCTCATCACGTGCAACTATGCCTTTTTTGCTACTCCCCATGATCGTATTTGCTTTGGTAGCAGCTGCCTGACACTGGTTGCTACAGTTAGAGGACCTTTCACTACAAAAAAAAATCTTAACTAAGCATACAGACATGGAGAGGGGCACCCAGGGATCTCCCTGCACTTACTATTATCCCTGGGTGCCCATCCGTTCTCCCGGTATAGGCTCAGATTTTTGGCTCAACTGGGAGGAGCTTGCCGGCGTCTCCTTCTCCCAGGCTGTAGCGCTGGCCAATCGCAGCACTCAGCTCATAGCCTGAGAGAAAAAAAACTCAGGCTATGAGCTGAGCGCTGCGATTGGCCAGCGCTACAGCCTGGGAGAAGGAGACGCCGGCAGGCTCCACCCAGTTGAGCCGAACATATGAAGATACTGGAGCCTATATCGGGAGAACAGAGCAGCGCCCAGGGATAACAGTAAGTGCAGGGAGATCCCTGGGCGCCGCTCTCCATGTCTGTATGCTTAGTTTAGATTTTTTATTGTAGTGAAACATCCTATTTAAGTTTAGTGCCAACTAAAATTTCAAAGTCCTTTGCCATGTTGGTTTAAATCAACCTTTGAAATTAAAGACTGATCCTAGGATTTATAACAACTATTTGCAGTTTGATAGGCCATGGATCCATATGCTCTTTAACCCTATGCAATGTGTGTGGCAACCATGGTTTCCACCTGGAATCCGTGAATAATGTATCAATTATTGATGTGGATTCCAAAATTCAAGCAGGAAAATTCTGTAGACTTATGAATGGCAAGGTGAGTTCTTTTTTTAAAACGATGGGGAATTTTTGCATGGAATATTCACCAAAATCTGCATGAAATTAGGCTTCAATTACTTGAAGATATGGTGCATGTAATTAGTGGTAATTATTCCAAAATGAGAAAGGAAATCTGGGAAACCTTTCCCAAACATTTCCTTTAGAACAGTGGTGGGACAAGCCCTCTTGTGACCCAAGTCAATGGTTTTCATAGTGGAGTCAACTTTGGTCTCTAAAGCTTAGCATTAGGGTTGAGCGAACCCCGCAGCACCCCGCCCCCATAACAGTGAACTCCACAGCCCCCCACCCCTCAACACTGACCCCCCACAGTGCCATGCCTCCTTAAAATGGAACCTACACAGCAGCCCATCCCCTTAACTTTGACCTTCACAGCAGCCTGGCCCTTTAACAGTGAGTTTCACAGCACCCCACTCCCTCCACAGTGAACTCCCCTTTAACAGTGACCTCCACATTGCCCGCCCCTTTAACAGTGACCTCCACAGCATCTGTCCCTTTAACAGTGGCCCATGCCCCCTTAACAGTGACCTCCACAGCGCCCTGCCCTTTTAATGCTAGGGCTACATGATGACATGTGTCGTCTGAAATTTTGTCTTAACAGTTTTTATAATAATAGGCTATGGTGTCGCACTGTGACATGCTGCGAGAGCATGCAGAGCAGATGGATTTTTTGCGACTGTCGCATCACAGTCGCAGCATGTTGCATGTCGCAGTGCATTACCATAGACTATCATTATAAAAATTGTCGTGAGACATTGGTGCAACATCAATGTCGCGCAAAACATGTAGCAGTGTAGCTGTGCCCTATGTGTCGTGCGACACATGTAGTCGTGTAGCCCTAGTGTAAAGCTGACCTACAGCAGTAAAGAAAAATGGCTGGGTTGTTATGGAAACCTTGAGTAAAACTGTGTGTATGTGGAGACTAAGAGCCTGCAAGCTTATATTGGCTGATAAGGGACATGTGACCATGTGTATGGTAGTTGGGATATGAAAAGAGAGACTTGCAGGCTAGTATTGGCTAATGCATGTCAGTTTTTAGGAATATCTCAGGAACGGTACATCCTCGAGAGATTAGCCCCGGTCTAAAACCTTCCCGGACACCTAATGTACCTGTGTGCTAAATTTGGTGACGATCGGTCCAGTTGTTTGGTCGCTCATAAAGGACAGACAGACAGCCAAAAACTCATTTTTATATATATATATAAGAGACTAGCAAAAGGACCCGGCTTCACCCGAGTATATTTCATCCATTTTGTTTTATGTTTCCATGTGTGACCTCTACAATACCCGCCCCTTTAAAAGTGATCTCTACAGTACCTGCCCCTTTAACAGTGACCTCCACAGTGGCCTCCCCTTTAACATTGACCTCCACAGTGCCTGCCACTTTAACAGTGATCTCTACAGTTCCCACCCCTTTAACAATGACCACCCCTTTAACAGTGACCTTCATAGTATCTGCCCCTTTAACAGTGACCTTCACAGTGCCCAACCCTTTAACAGTGACTTCTACAGTGCCCGCCCTTTTAACAGTGACCTCCACAGTGCATGCCCCTTTAAAAGTGACCTCCACAGTGTCTTTTCCTTTAACAGTGACCTCCACAGTGCCCGCGCCTTTAACATTGACCTTCACAGTGCCTGCCCCTTTAACAGTGCCTGCCCATTTAACAGTGACCTCCACACTGCTCGCCCTTTTAACAGTGACCGCCCTTTTAGCATTGACCACCCCTTTAACAGTGACCTTCATAGTGGCCGCCCATTTAACAGTGACTTCCCAGTGCCTGTCCCTTTAAAATAACTTTCACAGTGACCACCCATTTAACAGTGACTTTTACAGTGACCGCCCCTTTAACAGTGACCCCACCTTTAACAGTGACTTTCAAAATGACCGCCCATTTAACAGTGACTTTCACAATGACCGCCCCTTTTTTACAGTGGCTGCCCCTTTAAAAGTGACTCTCAGTGGCCGCCCCTTTAAAAGTGACTCTCAGTGGCCGCCCCTTTAACAGTGACTTTCACAGTGACCGCCCCTTTGAAAGTGACCGCCCATTTAACAGTGACTTTCACAGTGGCCGCCTCTTTAACAGTGACTTTCACAGTGACCGCCCCTTTAACAGGGACCTTCATAGCGCCCGCCCCTTTAATAACAGTGACCTCCACAGTGCTTGCCCATTTAATAACAGAAACCTCCATAGTGCACGCCCCTTTAATAACAGTAACCTCCACTGTGCACGCCCCTTTTAAAACAGTGACCTTCACAGTGCCCACCCCTTCATAATGGCCGCCCCACTTTTAATAGTGACCTCCACAGTGGTCGCCCCTTTAACACTGACCTCTACAGTGTCTGCTTCTTTAACAATGACCTGCACAGTGGCTGTCCCTTTAACGGTGACCTCCACAGTGACTGCCCCTTTAATAGTGACCTCCACAGTGCCCGCCCATTTAATAGTGACCTCTACAGTACCTGCCCCTTTAAAAGTGACCTCCACAGTGCTCGTCCCTTTAACAGTGCCCGCCCCTTTAACAGTGACCTTCACAGTGCCTGCCCCTTTAACATTGACCATCCCTTTCACAGTGACCTCCACAGTGCTCGCACCTTTAACATTGAACTCCACAGTTCTGCCCCTTTAACAATGACCTCCACAGTGCCCGCCCACTTAACAGTGACCTCCACAGTACTTGCCCCTTTAACAGTGAGCTCCACAGTGCCTGCCTCTTTAACATTAACCACCCCTTTAACAGTGACCTACCCAGTGCCCGCTCCTTTAATATTAACCACCCCTTTAACAGTGACCTTTATAGTGGCTGCCCTTTAACAATAACCTTCACATTGACCGCCCCTTTAACAGTGACTTCCACAGTGCCCGGTCCTTTAACAGTGACCTCCACAGTGCCAGCCCCTTTAACATTTACCACCCCTTTAACAGTGACCTTCATAGTGGCCACTACTTTAACAGTGACCTCCGCAGTGCATGCCCCTTTAACAGTGACCTCCACAGTGCCTGCCCCTTTAACAGTGACCTTCACAGTACCCGCCCCTTTAACAGTGACTTCTATAGTGCTTTCCCCTTTAACAGTAACCTCCACAGTACCTGCCCCTTTAACAGTGACTTCCTTAGTGCTCGCCCCTTTAACAGTGACCTCCGCAGTGCCTGCCCCTTTAACAGTGACTTTTACAGTGCCTGTCCCTTTAACAGTGAACTCCACATTGCCCGTCATTTAAATAGTGGCCCCTTCCCCTATACATGTAGCAGTGTAGTTGTGCCGTCATACGTCATGTGACTGAATATTTAAGGACATGCAAACTGCTAAAACCTGTGATCAAATGTTATGGCAACCTGGAGTAGGACCTGCGAGCTTCTATTTACCAATAAAGGACATGTGACCGTGTAAATGGCAGTTCGGATTTAAAGTGAACCTGTCACCTCTACTATGCTACGTTTCTAAATGTTCATTGTGTTCCCCTAAACATATAAATTACACTTTTAATTTAATTTGCAGATGAATTCAATAAGTATTATGCATTTTTGTACGTCTCGCCTTTTATGCAAATTAACATAAAAGAGTCATATCTTACTTGTGTGACCAGAGAAGAGTCATATTTTCAAGCTCTGACTCTTCTCAGATTAACTTGCATATGTATCAAATCGTTTTTTTTACACAATAAAAGCACACAGAGCTATGGGGAATGGGTATTGCGGATGTGCTAGCGGCCATCTAGCTACCCATGTCCACCTCAGCTCAATACCCAAAATCCAGGTGACAGTTTTCCTTTAAGTGAAAGGCTTGCTGGCTTCTATTGGCTAATGCAGGTAAATTTTGTAGGAATATCTCAGAAACGGTACGTCCTAGAGAGATGAGACCCGGTCTAAAACCTTACTGGACACCTGAATTTGCTGAAGATCTGTACAGTCATTTGGTCGTGCATAAGGAACATCTAGATATCTAGACAGACAGACAGAAACTCATTTATATATATACTAGCAGAAGGACCCAGCTTCACATGGGTATATTTCATCTTTTTCATTTTTTGTTTCTGTGTGTCGTAAAAAGATATCAACAGTTTCCCCCATAACAGTGACCTCTACAGTCCCAGCCCCTTCAACAATGGCCTACACAGTGCCAGCCCCTTTAACAGTGATCTCCACAGTGCCCGCCACTTTAACAGTGACCTCCACAGTGCCCGCCCCTTTAACAGTGACCTCCACAGTGCCCGCGCTTTATAATGACCGCATATTTAACAGTGACCTGTACAGTGTCTGCCCCTTTAACAGTGACCTCCACAGTGCATGCCCCTTTAACAGTGACCTCCACAGGGCCCACCCATTTAACAGTGACCTCCACAGTGCCCGCCCCTTTAACAGTGACCACCACTTAAACAGTGACCTCCATAATGCCTGCCCCTTTAACATTGACCACCCCTTTAACAGTGACATTCATAGTGGCTGCCCCTTTAACAGTGACTTTCACAGTGCCTGCCCCTTTAACAGTGACTTCTACAGTGCTCTCCCCTTTAACAGTGACCGCATCTCTAACAGTAACTTTCACAGTGCCTGCCCCTTTAACAGTGATATCCAAAGTGCCTGCCCCTTTAACAGTAACCACCCCTTTAACAGTGACCTCCACAGTGTCCACCCCTTTAACAGTGACCTCCACAGTGACCGCCCCTTTAACAGTGACCTCCACAGTGCTTGCTTCTTTAACAGTGACCTCCACAGTGGCTGCCCCTTTAACTTTGACCTCCACAGTGCCCGCCCTTTAACAGTGGCCTGCACAGTACCTACCCCTTTAACAGTGACCTCTACAGTGCCTGCCCCTTTAATATTGACCACCCCTTTAACAGTGATCTGTACAGTGCTTGCCCCTTTAAAATTGACCACCCCTTTAACAGTGACCTTCATAGTGGCTGCCCCTTTAACAGTGGCCTTCACAGTGCCTGCCCTTTTAACAGTGACCTCCATAGTGCCCGCCCCTTTAATATTGACCATATCTTTCACAGTGACCTTCATAGTGACCGCCACTTTAACAGTAACCTCCACAGTACCTGCCCCTTTAACAGTGAATTCTATAGTGCTCACCCCTTTAACAGTGACCTCCGCAGTGCACGCTCTTTTAACATTGACCATCCCTTTAACAGTGACCTGCACAGTGCCTGCCCCTTTAACATTAACCACTCCTTTAACAGTGACCTTCATAGTGCCTGCCCCTTTAACAGTGACCTCCACAGTACCTGTCCCTTCAACCGTGACCTCCACAGTGCCCGCCCCTTTAACATTGACTACCCTTTTAACAGTGACCTGCACAGTGCCTGCCCCTTTAACAATACCCACCCCTTTAACATAGACTTCCATAGTGCTCGCCCTTTAACAGTGACCTCCGCAGTGCCTGCCCCTTTAACATTGACCTTCACAGTGCCCGCCCCTTTAACAGTGAAGTCCACAATGCCCATCCTTTTAGTAGTAGCCCCTTCCCCACATGCATGTAGCAGTGTAGTTGTGCCATCATACATCATGTGACTGATTATTTAAGGACCTGCGAACTGCTAAAACCTGTGATCAGTTGTTATGGCAACCTGGCGTAGGACCTGCGAGCTTCTATTGGCTAATAAGGGACATGTGACTGTGTAAATGGCAGTTCGGATTTAAGTGAAAGGCTTGCTGGCTTCTATTGGCTAATGCAGGCCATTTATTTGGGAATATCTCAGGAACGGTACATCCTAGAGAGCTGAAACCCGATCTAAAACCTTCCCGGACACCTGATGTACCGTACCTGTGTGCCAAATTTGGTGAAGATCTGTCCAGTCGTTTGGTTGTGCATAAAGAACGTCTAGACAGACAGAAATGTATATTTTTTTACATAGCGCCGAACTTTGACCCATGACATATTCATTAGGTGGGACAGAACAGCCAATTGAGACATTTCAGACCTCCACAGTGCTTGCTTCTTTAACAGTGACCTCCACAGTTGCTGCCTCTTTAACATTGACCTCCACAGTGCCCGCCATTTAACAGTGGCCTGCACAGTACCTACCCCTTTAACAGTGACCTCTACAGTGCCTCCCCCTTTAACATTGACCACCCCTTTAACAGTGATCTGTACAGTGCTTGCCCTTTTAAAATTGACCACCCCTTTAACAGTGACCTTCATAGTGGCCGCCCCTTTAACAGTGACCTTCACAGTGCCTGCCCTTTTAACAGTGACCTCCACAGTGCCCGCCCCTTTAATATTGACCATATCTTTAACAGTGACCTTCATAGTGACCGCCACTTTAACAGTAACCTCCACAGTACCTGCCCCTTTAACAGTGAATTCCATAGTGCTCGCCCCTTTAACAGTGACCTCCGCAGTGCACGCCCCTTTAACATTGACCATCCCTTTAACAGTGACCTGCACAGTGCCTGCCCCTTTAACATTAACCACTCCTTTAACAGTGACCTTCATAGTGGCTGCCCCTTTAACAGTGACTTCCACAGTACCTGTCCCTTCAACAGTGACCTCCACAGTGCCCACCCCTTTAACATTGACTACCCTTTTAACAGTGACCTGCACAGTGCCTGCCCCTTTAACATTGACCACCCCTTTAACAGTGACCTTTATAGTGGCCGCCACTTTAACAGTGACCTCCACAATACCCGCCCCTTTAACATAGACTTCCATAGTGCTCGCCCTTTAACAGTGACCTCCGCAGTACCTACCCCTTTAACATTGACCTTCACAGTGCCCGCCCCTTTAACAGTGAAGTCCACAATGCCCATCCTTTTAGTAGTAGCCCCTTCCCCACATGCATGTAGCAGTGTAGTTGTGCCATCATACATAATGTGACTGATTATTTAAGGACCTGCGAACTGCTAAAACCTGTGATCAGTTGTTATGGCAATCTGGAGTAGGACCTGCGAGCTTCTATTGGCTAATAAGGGACATGTGACCGTGTAAATGGCAGTTCGGATTTAAGTGAAAGGCTTGCTGGCTTGTATTGGCTAATGCAGGCCATTTATTTGGGAATATCTCAGGAACGGTACATCCTAGAGAGCTGAAACCTAATCTAAAACCTTCCCGGACACCTGATGTACCGTACCTGTGTGCCAAATTTGGTGAAGATCTGTCCAGTCGTTTGGTTGTGCATAAAGAACGTCTAGACAGACAGAAATGTATATTCTTTTACATAGCGCCGAACTTTGACCCATGACATATTCATCAGGTGGGACAGAACAGCCAATTGAGACATTTCAGCACATGGACACACCCCTACCCTATAAATAAACCCCATTTGGCGGCCATTTTACATTCAGTCTTTTGCCAGTGTAGGGAGAGGTTGCTGTGTGGAGCAGGGACAGGCTGTTAGGGACACCAACGCTAATTAATAGGGCCCCAAAAGTCATTTTAAGGACTGGTATAGATGTGCTATCGATAGGTGTGATACACAGAGGGGTGCGATATACTTATAATATACTTTCTAACATAGAAAGTATATTATAGTGCATTTGTATTGTCCAGCAGCTGTGTGGAGTTCTGCTGCGATACTGAGGCCACACAGTGCCAAATGCTATTGGAACCAATAATTTTAACTGGTGTGATATACCAGTTGCCCCACCAAAAAACTGATTGAGGCAGGGTTGTGATATACCTAAAATATATTTTCTGTATAGTGCATTTGTATTGTGCAGCATTTATGTGCGGTTCTGCTGACATACCCCAGCTATACAGAGGGACAAACGCTATTGGAACAAATAATTTCAACTAGTGTGATATACCAGTTGCCCCCCCAAAAAAAAATTATTAAGGGGTATTATATATCTGCTTCCAGCAAATAATCATTAAGCGGTTCTTATACCTGCTTCCATAAATATTGCTCTTCTATAGGGACTTTGTGACATGGTCATTTTGAAAATGACAGACAGAGGAATAGACAGAACATTCCGCAGGGGTGGTAGGGGTAGGGTAGGTGCACCTGGCCGGAGCCTAAGTGGGAAGTTGGCGAAGATGCGTGCGATTACGTCAAAGGACCCACCAGATTTGGTTGAGTGGCTCACTCAGCCTTCTGATTCTGCACCCTCCTAATCCTCTGTATCTGCACCCTCCTCACTCTCTGCTGTGTGCAGCCCAAAGATACCACCAGCACCACCATATCCCCTCCACTCAAGTCAGAGGAATTATTTTCCCATCCATTCCAAGACCTTACCGATGCGCAGCCATTCTTGGCATCGGATAAGGAAGAGGAGGTAGCAACGACCGCCACCCAGCGGTCTGATGACAGTACCCAGATCAGCCCAAGGACAGAGGTCCCCGCTGTTGCTGCCTACGCTGAGATCTCTAATGTCAGTGGTGGTGAAGGTGACTATGATGACGTGTCGATGGATGTCACGTGGGTGCCCACAAGAGAGGAAGAGGAGGGGAGTTCAGAGGGAGAGACAGAGCAGCAGATAGGGGGTAGAACTAGAAGAAGCTGGCAGAACTCGCACTTCACAGAAGGCAAAAAACAGACTGCAAATGTATCTGGAGCTAGCCATCCACCATGCACGGTGACATCTGGCGCTCCCAGGACGCCAGCACATGGCTCCGCAGAGTGGGCTTTTTTAGGATGTCCGCTGCTGACAATACTGTTGCCATCTGCAGCCTGTGCTGACAACGCATAAGTCGCGGTAAGCCTGGCCTCCCATCACCGAGCCCAGTGGGAGCAACACCGTCAGAACCCAAAAAGCCACACTCCTGGTGCTCTCCTCCCATTTGTCCTACACTTCACCTTCCACCGTGTCATCTTTGCGTTCATCTGGCAAAAGGCAGGCTTCCGTGGCCCAAATATTTGAGCATAAAAAGTTGATGAAACTGGATAACATTCTTACCCAACGGCTGACCACCGGCTTGTCAAAACTGCTAGCCTGTTATATAAACTGGTGGAATTGGAGGCCTTTAGAAAATGCCATATAAACTGGTGGAATTGGTGGCCTTTTTGTGGTCATTGGCACACCGCAATGGAAGGTCGCTGGAAGAAAATATTTCTCCCAGAGGGGCATCCCAGAGCTATATGGCCATGTTCAGGGGCAAGTTAATGTATCTCTGGCACACAGTGTCGGTGCCAAGATACATCTGACCACAGACACGTGGTCCAGCAAACACAGGCAGGAAAGGTACATAACTTTTACTGCCCACTGGGTGAACCTTCTGACGGCTGTCAAACATGCAACCCGCGGCACCCGTGTGGATTTGGTGTTACCGCCACAGAATGCATGAAGGCCTGCCGATTCTTCTCCTCCTCCTACTCCATCCTCCGTCTTCTCCTCGGCTGACTCCTCCTTTTCCACTGCTATCGCCTCTTCCGCTGCACCCCCCCCAGCTCCCCAGAACCAATTTGACGTGCCAGGTCAGACGTTGCCATGCTGTGCTGTGGCTGTTGTGCCTGGAAGCTAAGAGCCACGCCGGTCCTGCACCCCTTTGAGCTCTGTGGTCACAGGCCGATCAGTGGCTAACCCTGCCCAATTTGACAGTTGGTAAAGTGGAGCGCGGCAACGGTGCCAATCTGCTGAGCGAGCTGAAACAGGGCAAAATGACACAAGTGCCATGCTGGCACACATCCTGAACTTAGTTGTGCAGTGATTTGTTGCCAAATATCCCATGATCCAGGACGTCCTGCGGCAGGCCAGGAAAATCTCTGGCCATTTTAGAAGATATTACACGGCCATGGCTCGCCTTGCTGACATTTAGCAGCGACACCACTTGCCCGTCAGACGTCTGATTTGTGACTGCCCGAGGCACCGGACCTCCACCTTGTATATGCTTGATAGGCACCTCCAGCAGAAACGTGCAGTTAACGACTACGGATGTAGCAGGGTTAACACACATGCTTTATGAGACATGTTATCTAAACTAAATGCAACTAAATGCGTTAAGCAATTGCTTTTCAATGGCTTTTGTTTCAAGATAATGTGATGAGTTAAGAAATTTGAGTTAAGAGTGTGTGTGTTACTGTCAGTTACTGCCAGAATAGCAGCACGAGTTTAGTGTTTTGTTTTGGAGCCGTGCTGGATCCGCCTCTCATCAGGTGCACTGGGTGGGGTCATTAGTTTAAATAGCACTCCATCCCAGTGCTCTGAGCGGATTATAGGAATCACTTTGGTCTTGGAAGCTAGGAAGGAAGGTTGTCTGTTCCAGCTCAGAAAGATAAGTGTGGTTTCAAGTTTCGTTGTTTGCTGTCTTGGTTGTTTTGTGTCATCTCTCCCATCCAGGTTCTGTGCGAACAGGCTGCTCCTATTTCCCCTCTTTACCATCTCAGGGAATTTAGGGTGTTTCAGCCCAGGCACGGGGACACATCATACCTACCACCAAGGTCTGCATGTGGGCTGAGCAGTGCAGGGAGAGAGGTCAGGGATTAGCTAGGAGGTGACCCTTCCCCTGCCTCTTGCCTAGAGCCTGGCTGGTGGTTTATCTGTAAAATCTGAGTGCACGTCCACCGTGACATTATAATCCGCCCTAACTTTGACTGTCATTGCTCAGCGGTTTTGTGATGGAGTCAATTGGAGCCTTAGTTGACCGCATGCAGGGGCTATCCCTAGAGGTTGTGGAGCTACGTGGTTCGGTCACACGGTGTCAGAATGCTCTGGCATCTGGTGCAGGTCAAATTTGTGTGGAGCCTAAAGTGCCTCTTCCTGATCGATTTTCAGGGGGTACGGATGACTTTATCCTTTTTAGACAGTCCTGCAAATTGTACTTTCGGCTGCGTCCATCGTCGTCAGGCGATGAGAGTCAGAGGATAGGTATAATTATTTCTCTGCTTAAAGGGGACGCGCAATCCTGGGCCTTTTCTCTGCCACCTGGTTCTCGGGCCCTCCGGTCGGTGGAGGAATTTTTTAAGGCTCTAGGATTAATCTACGATGAGATTACGCAATTTGTTTCAGGGGGAACATACGGCAGAGGCTTACTGTGTTGAGTTTAGGAGATGGGCTACTGAATCAGAGTGGAATGATCCCGCGTTACATAGTCAGTTTTGTCAGGGGTTATCTGAAAGATTGAAGGATGCCCTTGCTTTTAATGAATACCCAGACTCTTTGGAGAACGCCATGTCTTTAGCAGTACAGCTAGATAGACGTATCAGAGAGAGGTGTAGGGCTCCCTCCGCGCAAGGGATCCCTTCTGTGAGTGGTTTTGTCTCTACTGCCTCCCCGGGTAATGTTACAGGTAACTCTGGGGTAGCGGAGGAACCCATGCAGTTGGGTCAGGTTTCTTGCCATTCTGATAGTAGAGACTTTAGGAAATTGCACAAACTATGTTACTATTGTGGAAAGAGTGGTAAACTTCCCTGACACTTGGTAGCATGAATGGTGCGGTGGAGCAGGCAGGTATGCAAGCTCCCTGCAGTTCCCGTTTTCTCCTTCCAGCTATGGTGGCGCTAGAGTCAAGAATTTTTTTTGTTGAAGTATTCCTTGATTGTGGTGCTGGAGTAAACCTAATTGACTTTCTTTTCCTTCAAAATCTAGGATTAAGTACTTGCACTTTAGAGAACGAGATTCGTGTTTTTGCAATTGATTCTTCCCCTCTTTCTCAAAGGAGCCTTACTCACATTGTTCATGGTATTCACTTAAGGGTGGGTGATTCACATGTTGAAATTATTTCTTGTTTTGTCATGAAGGATTTGCCAGCTCCTATAGTTTTGGGGTTGCCATGGTTGACTAAACATAACCCAATTATAGATTGGCAAGCGAGACAAATCATTGGTTGGAGTGAGTTTTGTTCGGATAATTGTCTTGGCACATCTATCTCTGGTGTGTGCATTACGGCTTTACCTCAGTATCTCTCCGATTTTGCGGATGTCTTTTCGGAGGGTGGGGCTCAGGAATTGCCCCCTCATCGAGACTATGATTGTCCAGTTAATCTCATTCCGAGGGCTAAGTTGCCAAAGTCTCGGCTTTACAACCTCTCTTAACCCGAAAGAGAGGTCATGCGAAAGTATGTCGCCGAGAGTTTGGCAAAAGGTCATATTAGACCATCTAAGTCTCCAGTGGCAGTAGGTTTGTTCTTTGTGAAGAAAAAGGAAGGATCACTGAGACCGTGTTTGGATTTCCGGGAATTGAACCGTATTACAGTCCGGGATCCATATCCCCTTCCTTTGATCTCTAAACTTTTTGATCAGATTGTTGTAGCCAAGGTGTTGTCCAAGTTGGATTTGAGAGGGGCCTACAATCTGATCAGAATCAAGGAGAGGGATGAGTGGAAAATGGCCTTCAATACGCACAAAGGTGATTTTGAGAACCTGGTTATGCCTTTTGGGTTGATGAACGCGCCAGCAGTATTTCAGCAATTCGTCAATGACATTTTTCATCATTTGGTGGGGAGGTTCGTAGTAGTTTACCTGGATGACATTTTAATTTATTCTCCTGATCTGAAGACCCATCAGGATCATGTTAGACAGGTTTTGACGATCCTTCGGAAGAATAAATTATATGCCAAATTGGAGAAATGTTTGTTTGCGGTGCAAGAGCTTCCGTTCTTGGGATACCTGCTTTCTTATTCTGGTTTTCATATGGACCCCGAAAAGGTCCGGGTGGTTCTGGAATGGGACCGACCAGAGAATCAGAAAGCTTTGATGCGGTTCTTGGGGTTTACGAATTATTATAGAAAATTTATTTCGAACTATTCTACCATAGTAAAACCTCTCACTGATATGACCAAGAAGGGCGCCGACGTTTCTGTCTGGTCGGATGAGGCATTGCAAGCCTTTTCGGCTATTAAGAAGCGTTTTGCGTCTGCTCCCATTCTGGTGCAACCGGATGTGTCTCAGCCATTCGTAGTGGACGTTGATGCATCAGAGGTGGGGGTTGGAGTAATGCTGTCACAGCGTTCATCCCCAGGCAAGTGGGTCCCGTGTGCCTTTTTCTCCAAGAAGCTCTCGGTCACCGAGAGGAATTATGATGTTGGAGATAGAGAGTTGTTGGCTATCAAGTTGGCCTTTGAGGAATGGCGTCACTGGTTGGAGGGGGCGTCTCACCCCGTTATGGTATATACAGACCATAAGAATTTGGCTTACCTGCAATATGCCAAGCGTCTGAACCCTAGGCAGGCCAGATGGTCACTGTTTTTTACCAGGTTCAATTTTGTGGTTACCTTTCGCCCAGGGGTCAAGAACGTCAAGGCAGATGCCTTGTCTCGCAGCTTTCCTGGGGGAGGTAATTCAGAGGATCCTGCGCCGATTTTAGCGGATGGGGTGGTGGTCTCCGCTCTGTACCCTTAATTGGAGATGGAGGTGTTGGGAGCCCAGGAGGGGGATTCTGGTTCTTGTCCCCCACGGAGGTTGTTTGTTCCTGAGGGCCTGCGATACAAGGTGTTCAAGGAACATTACGATACTGTCCTTGCTGGACATCATGGTGGTAAGTCTACCTATGATCTGGTGTCCCGGAAGTTCTGGTGGCCAGGGTTACGTAAGAGCATTAAGAATTACATGACAGCTTGTGAAACCTGCGCTCGGTCAAAGGTTGCTCATACTTGACCGGCTGGTTCACTTCTTCCATTGTCTATTCCGTTTCGTCCTTGGATGCACTTGTCTATAGACTTTATTACGGATCTGTCGAGTTCCTCAGGGAAAACAGGGATTTTGGTGGTAGCTGACCGTTTCAGTAAAATGGCTCACTTTATATCACTAACTAGTCTGCCTAACGCTTAGACTCTTGCACAGATTTTTGTGGATAATATTGTGAAATTGCATGGTATTCCTTCGGATGTGGTCTCTGATAGGGGCACACAGTTTGTCTCCAGGTTTTGGAGGGTGTTCTGCTCTCGGCTTGGCATTCAACTTTTATTCTCTTTGGCTTTTCATCCACTGTCGAATGGTCAGACGGAGCGTACTAATCAAAACCTGGAGACCTACTTGAGGTGCTTTGTGGCTGAGAATCAGGAGGACTGGTCCTCATCCTTGTCCTTAGCAGAATTTGCGTTGAATAACCGTAGGCAGGAGTCCACGGGTAAGTCGCCATTTTTTGGCGCATACGGTTTCCATCCTCAGTTTAGTACCTTTTCTGGGACTGGTTCCTCTGGAATGCCAGAGGAGGAGAGATTCTCTTCTGCCTTATCCTCCATCTGGCGGAGGATTCAAGGGAATTTGGAGAAGATGGGTGAGAGGTATAAACGAATGGCTGACAAGAGACGTGTGACTGTGTTTTTACATAGGACTGCAGGTAACACTACTACATTTTCTGTTCTTAGATAGCCATCACTGTGTTATCTGTGTTGTTACATAGGACTGCAGGGGACATCTACTATATTATCTGTACTCAGAGAGTTATCACTGTATAGGGGGACCCACTGAGAATTTATCGCCAAAGGGTCCACATGAGCCTGGAGCTGGCCTGGTCCCTTATATCCTGCCACAGCTCTGCGGTGGTGTGCTGTTTATCAACTAAGTGTCACGATGGGGAGTGGGGGAAACCCCCCCGTGCGGTGTCAAAGGATAAAAGTGGATCAGTCTGGCCAAAAAGCAGTAATAAGGGAGCAGGTCACCTCCTACAACATCCCTAATCTTCTCCCTGACTCCTCACCATATGAGCGGACCCCGATGGTAGGACGACTCATGCTCAGGATACCTAGAGACCCTAAGTCACCCTGGTAATCCCTCACCAAGGATCAGGAAAGAGACGACCTGTTTATCCCAGTCATGGAGGAACAGGAGTCTCAATCTGAGGCCAGGCTGCAAGGAGAGGGGAACACATACAGCATAAGAGGATGGCAGGTAAGCAAAATAAATAACACACTTACCTGCCACAGACACACTGACTGAAACCCATGCATTAGTGCTGCTGTCCACACCAACATTAAAGGACACAGCACACACCACAAACCACACATGAACCCAGGACACCCATAGCTGCAATAAACATAACACAGGGGAATGTCTAGTAAACATGACACCAAACACCACAAGACATGTAACACCAAACTAGACATACAAACACCCTGAACATAACCCACTCCATACAAATAAGGACAGGAAGGGAAGGAGACACCGGGATAACATTGATGACCACAAGGGTGGCCTTCATTGGACAGATGGAAAAAGCCAGGAACATAGAACCACCAGCATACACAAAGGCTGGAGGAACCCCCAGCTTCAGGCATTGAGCAGAGGCTAAATAGCCCAAGCAGCCACACCCACACTAACACAAACCCAGTGTTCACAAAACACTAGGAAGGGAGTTAACCCTTCCAACACCAGACAGAAGACGGAGGTCACTTAAAGGGGAAGTGCACACAGAAGCATACCAAACATGTTACCACCGGCAACAGCATGCATTGCAACCATGTCACGGCAATCACCCAGAAGGCCGAGACACTGCTGCCGCATGCTCTAACAGCAACACGTTGCCGCAGGCAACCGCAAGTGTGGCAACAGTGTCACAGCGTACACCATAGACTGTGAGACTAGCAGATCAGTTTAATCACGGCCTGTTGCCGCTGCCCCACTGCAGTGCTACACTACTTCCAGCTACTGACTGATGTCTGACTGGTCCTGCAAGATGATAATTCAGTGGTGGAAGTACAGGAGGAGGTGGAGGAGGAGAAGTGGGGGTTGCAGCCACTAATGTAGGTGGTGGCAGAAATCCTGATGGAAGTACGGTAGGGCCCTCAATCCTTGGGGTCGGTAGCACCTGTGCCATCCCAGGGTATGACTCGCTCTCGGCCTCCACAAGGTTCACCCAGTGTGCCATCAGGGAAATGTAGCGTCCCTGGCCACAATCACTTGTCCATGTGTCAGTCGTTAAGTGGACCTTCCCAATAACTGCGTTGGTCAGTGCACAGGTGATGTAACGGGACACATGCTGGTGTATGGTGGGGATGGCTCACCAGGAAAAATAGTGGCGACTGAGTAACAAGGTAACAAGGGACGGCCGTCACCATCAGGCTGCGGAAAGCCTTAGTGTCCACAAGCCTAAATGGCAATATTTCCAGGGCCAGCAATTCAGAAAGGTGTTAATTTACTGCTATGGCCTGTGGGTGGGTGGCTGGGAATTTGCTCTTTCGTTCAAAGGCCTGGGGTATGGGCATCTGTATGCTGCACTGGGACTCAGAAGTGGATGTGCTAGCTGATGGTGCTTGCGAAGATCCAGGTGCAGGATAGGAGGCTTCCGGGCCTGCGTCTTGGACAGGGGATTGGCTAGCACGCAACACAGGGGAAGAGGAGGCAGTGGTGTGACCCACAGACACTGATTGTGGACCCAGGCGTTCGACCCACCTTTTAGGGTGCTTTGATGTCATGTGGTGGATCATGCTGGTGGTGGTGAGGCTGCTAGTGTTTTACGCCCCTGCTCATTTTGGTACAGCACAGGTTGCAAATTACAATTATTTTATTGTCCGCACTTTCCTCAAAAAAGCGCCAGACTTCGGAAAACCTACCCCTTGGTAAGGGAGATTGGCGCAAGTGGTTGCTCCAGGGAACAGTTGTGGGCCTGTTTGGTGTGGCCCGCCTTCTACCTTTCGCCACCCCACTGCCTCTTTCAGCCTGTTGCTGTGTGCAGATCCCTCCCCCTCTATACTGCTGTCCTCGCTCGGCTTGCCACCTTCCCAGGTTTGGTCAGTGATTTTATCGTCCACCACCTCCTCTTCCACTTCCTCAGTGTGTTCATCCTCCTGACTTGTTGACCTAACAAGGACCTCACTTATTGACAACTGTGTCTCATCCTCATCATTAACCGTTTGAGACACTAATTGCCGTTGACTTATTGGCAACTGTGTCTCATCATTTTCATCCACCTCGTGAAACACTAATTGCAGTTCCCCACCGTCATCTTCTTCTGACTGTGGATGCTCAAGAGTTTGGGAATCAGTGCACCAGATCTCCTCATGTCCCTCTTCAAGCGGGCTTGGCGAGAGGCCCAAATCAAGGAATGGCGCTGAAAAGAGCTCCTTGGAATATCATGGTGGGAGGAAGGAGGATCATGGTGAGGATTCTGTTGAACAGACTCTTGGCGACTGAGACTGGACTTTGTGGAAGACAAGGTGGTGCTTAACTGACTTGTAGCATTATCTGCTGCAATCCAACCGACCACCTGGTCGCACTGGTGTAACTTTGAGAGTGGTGTCCCTGCAAAATGGGAGACAAATCTAGGTATCATGGATGAATGTGTTTCTTGAGCACTGGCAGCAGGCACAGTTTCACTGCGCACAGGGCCATGGCCTCTGCGTGCACCATCAGCAGAACGGCCACTTCCTCATCCCTTACTGGTCGCCTTCAGCATACTGTGGGATTATTTTACTTTTGAATTAAGATTAAAGGTTAAGTTTTAAATAGTAGGTGTCTATTTTCGATCAGTGATAATTGTCTTCCACTACCTACTTAATTACATAAACATTCTCAGTGACATTTTCTCAAAAACAGCATACAAAAACAATTGACTTGGGCCACGTTTTTTGGAGCTTTTAGCTTGAGTTTTTTTTTGTGTTTGAGCAACTGGTGTTTTAATGGCATTTTTTTGCATACCTTGCATTTTATATACTGTATAAAATACAGTGATCAATCCTATCTAGTGTTGGGCAAGCATGCTCAGCCGAACACTTTTTTACTTGAGCATTGCGATGCTCGGCACATCGCACTTTCCGCCGAACACCGTGTGAGCTCGAGCGCGATGCTCTAGTCTCCTCCCCGCACGTTTTTTGGCTGCTTTTTTGGTACTGGCCCTCACTGTAATGCCGTGGCCATGTTGATTACTGGCATTACAGTAATTGGATGACCGGAACGCATCATCGGGTGCTATATAGCACCCGATGACACGTGGTTCGGCTCAGTCTTAGTCAGGGAGAGCTGCAGCAGAAGGGACAGATAGTGTAGGGACAGGAATTGGTTTGTTTGTTAGGCAGGTTTTACTAGTGAAAGGTGTTAGAGACCCAAAAGTCTTTTTAATTGAAAAACAAACTGAAATATTTTAGGTGGAGGGAAGAAAATAAAAAAATAAAAATAATAATGTGGTTGCATAAGTGTGTACACCCTCTTCTAACTGTAGATGTAGCTGTGTTCAGAATTAAGCCATAATTTAAAGTGCCTCTGATTAACCCCAAATAAAGTTCAGCTGCTCTAGTTGGTCTTTCCTGAAATTTTCTTAGTCGCATCCCACAGAAAAAGCCATGGTCCACAGAGAGCTTTCAAAGCATCAGAGGGATCTCATTGTTAAAAGGTATCAGTCAGGAGAAGGGTACAAAAGAATTTCCTAGGCATTAGATATACCATGGAACACATTGAGTAAAATATGGCACAACAGTGACATTACCAAGAACTGAACGTCCCTCCAAAATTGATGAAAAGACGAGAATAAAACTGTTCTGGGAGGCTACCAAGGGGCCTACAACAACATTAAAGGAGCTGCAGAAATATCTGGCAAGTACTGACTGTGTGGTACATGTGACAACAATCTCCCGTATTCTTCATATGTTTGGGCTATGGGGTAGAGGGGCAAGACAAACGCCTTTTCTTACGAAGTCAGGCTACATTTTGCAAAAACACACCTAAAGTCTCCCAAAAGCATGGTCTGATGAAACCAAGGTTGAACTTTTTGGCCATAATTCAAAAAGATATGTTTGGCGCATAAACAAAACTGCACATCGCCAAAAGAACACCATCCCCACAGTGAAGCATGGTGGTGGCAGCATCATGCTTTGGGGCTGTTTTTCTTGAGCTGGAACTGGGGCCTTAGTTAAGCTAGAGGGAATTATGAACAGTTCCAAATACCAGTCAATATTGGCACAAAACCTTCAGGCTTCTGCTAGAAAGCTGAACATGTCAAGGAACTTCATCTTTCAGCATGACAACGACCCAAAGCATACATCCAAATAAACAAAGGAATGGCTTCAACAGAAGAAGATTCAAGTTTTGGAATGGCCCAGCCAGAGCCCAGACCTGAATCTGATTAAAAATCAGTGGGGTGATCTGAAGAGGGCTGTGCACAGGAGATGCCCTCGCAATCGGACAGAATTAGAGTGTTTTTGCAAAGAAGAGTGCTGATAGACTTATACCCAAAAAGACTGAGTGCTGTAATGGAATCAAAAGGAGCTTCAACAAAGTATTAGTTTAACCACTTACCGCTAAGCTAACGCCGAAAGGCGTCATCTCCGCGGCGCTCCCAGGCTACGCTAACGCCGATTGGCGTCATCTCGCGTGAGCCGAGATTTCCTGTGAACGCGCGCACACAGGCGCGCGCGCTCACAGGAACGGAAGGTAAGCGAGTGGATCTCCAGCCTGCCAGCGGCGATCGCTCGCTGGCAGGCTGGAGATCCGAATTTTTTAACCCCTAACAGGTATATTAGACGCTGTTTTCATAACAGCGTCTAATATACCTCCTACCTGGTCCTCTGGTGGTCCCTTTTGTTAGGATCGACCACCAGAGGACTCAGGTAGGTCAGTACAGTCGCACCAAACACCACACTACACTACACTACACCCCCCCGTCACTTATTAACCCCTTATAAACCCCTGATCACCCATGATCACCCCATATAAACTCCCTGATCACCCCCCTGTCATTGATCACCGCCCTGTCATTGATCACCCCCCTGTCAGGCTCCGTTCAGACGTCCGTATGATTTTTACGGATCCACGGATACATGGATCGGATCCGCAAAAAGCATACGGACGTCTGAATGGAGCCTTACAGGGGGGTGATCAATGACAGGCGGGTGATCACCCATATACACTCCCTGATCACCCCCCTGTCATTGATAACCCCCCTGTAAGACTCCATTCAGACGTCAGCATGCGTTTTGTGGATCCGATCCATGTATCCATGGATCCGTAAAAAATCATGCGGATGTCTGAATGGAGCCTTACAGGGGGGGTGATCAGTGACAGGGGGGTGATCACCCTGATTACCCTGATCACCCCTGTCATTGATAACCCCCCTGTAAGGCTCCATTCAGACGTCCGCATGCGTTTTGTGGATCCGATCCATGTATCCATGGATCCGTAAAAAATCATGCGGATGTCTGAATGGAGCCTTACAGGGGGGGTGATCAGTGACAGGGGGGTGATCACCCTGATTACCCTGATCACCCCCTGTCATTGATAACCCCCCTGTAAGGCTCCATTCAGACGTCCGCATGCGTTTTGTGGATCCGATCCATGGATCCGTAAAAAATCATACGGATGTCTGAATGGAGCCTTACAGGGGGGTGATCAATGACAGGGGGGTGATCAGGGAGTCTATATGGGTGATCACCCCCCTGTCATTGATCACCCCCCTGTCATTGATCACCCCCCCCCCCTGGTAAGGCTCCATTCAGACATTTTTTTTGGCACAAGTTAGCGGAAATTTTTTGTTTGTTTTTGTTTTTGTTTTTTCTTACTAAGTCTCATATTCCACTAACTTGTGTCAAAAAATAAAATCTCACATGGACGCACCATACCCCTCACGGAATCCAAATGCGTAAACATTTTTAGACATTTATATTCCAGACTTCTTCTCACGCTTTAGGGCCCCTAAAAAGCCAGGGCAGTATAAATACCCCACATGTGACCCCATTTCGGAAAGAAGACACCCCAAGGTATTGATCACTGTCATTGATCACTCCCCTGTAAGGCTCCATTCAGACGTCCGCATGATTTTTACGGATCCATGGATACATGGATCGGATCCGCAAAATACATGCGGACGTCTGACTGGAGCCTTACAGGGGGTGATCAATGACAGGCGGGTGATCACCCATATACACTCCCTGATCACCCCCCTGTCATTGATAACCCCCCTGTAAGGCTCCATTCAGACGTCAGCATGCGTTTTGTTGATCCGATCCATGTATCCATGGATCCGTAAAAAATCATGCGGATGTCTGAATGGAGCCTTACAGGGGGGGTGATCAGTGACAGGGGGGTGATTACCCTGATCACCCCCTGTCATTGATAACCCCCCTGTAAGGCTCCATTCAGACGTCCGCATGCGCTTTGTGGATCCGATCCATGTATCCATGGATCCGTAAAAAATCATGCGGATGTCTGAATGGAGCCTTACAGGGGGGGTGATCAGTGACAGGGGGGTGATCACCCTGATTACCCTGATCACCCCCTGTCATTGATAACCCCCCTGTAAGGCTCCATTCAGACGTCCGCATGCGTTTTGTGGATCCGATCCATGAATCCGTAAAAAATCATGCGGATGTCTGAATGGAGCCTTACAGGGGGGGTGATCAGTGACAGGGGGGTGATCACCCTGATTACCCTGATCACCCCCTGTCATTGATAACCCCCCTGTAAGGCTCCATTCAGACGTCCGCATGCGTTTTGTGGATCCGATCCATGTATTCATGGATCCGTAAAAAATCATGCGGATGTCTGAATGGAGCCTTACAGGGGGGGTGATCAGTGACAGGGGGGTGATCACCCTGATTACCCTGATCACCCCCTGTCATTGATAACCCCCCTGTAAGGCTCCATTCAGACGTCCGCATGCGTTTTGTGGATCCGATCCATGGATCCGTAAAAAATCATGCGGATGTCTGAATGGAGCCTTACAGGGGGGGTGATCAGTAACAAGGGGGTGATCACCCTGATTACCCTGATCACCCCCTGTCATTGATAACCCCCCTATGAGGCTCCATTCAGACGTCCGCATGCGTTTTGTGGATCCGATACATGTATCCATAGATCCGTAAAAAATCATGCGGATGTCTGAATGGAGCCTTACAGGGGGGGTGATCAGTGACAGGGGGGTGATTACCCTGATCTCCCCCTGTCATTGATAACTCCCCTGTAAGGCTCCATTCAGACGTCCGCATGCGTTTTGTGGATCCGATACATGTATCCATGGATCCGTAAAAAATCATGCGGATGTCTGAATGGAGCCTTACAGGGGGGGTGATCAGTGACAGGGGGGTGATCACCCTGATTACCCTGATCACCCCCTGTCATTGATAACCCCCCTGTAAGGCTCCATTCAGACGTCCGCATGCGTTCTGTGGATCCGATACATGTATCCATGGATCCGTAAAAAATCATGCGGATGTCTGAATGGAGCCTTACAGGGGGGGTGATCAGTGACAGGGGGGTGATCACCCTGATCACCCCCTGTCATTGATAACCCCCCTGTAAGGCTCCATTCAGACGTCCGCATGCGTTCTGTGTATCCGATACATGTATCCATGGATCCGTAAAAAATCATGCGGATGTCTGAATGGAGCCTTACAGGGGGGGTGATCAATGACAGGGGGGTGAGCAGGGAGTCTATATGGGTGATCACCCCCCTGTCATTGATCACCCCCCTGTCATTGATCACCCCCCCCCTGGTAAGGCTCCATTCAGACATTTTTTTTGGCACAAGTTAGCGGAAATTTTTTGTTTGTTTTTGTTTTTGTTTTTTCTAAGTCTCATATTCCACTAACTTGTGTCAAAAAATAAAATCTCACATGGACGCACCATACCCCTCACGGAATCCAAATGCGTAAACATTTTTAGACATTTATATTCCAGACTTCTTCTCACGCTTTAGGGCCCCTAAAAAGCCAGGGCAGTATAAATACCCCACATGTGACCCCATTTCGGAAAGAAGACACCCCAAGGTATTCCGTGAGGGGTGTATTGAGTCCATGAAAGATTGAAATTTTTGTCCTAAGTTAGCGGAAAGTGAGACTTTGTAAGAAAAAAACAAAAAAAAAATCAATATCCGCTAACTTATGAAAAAAAATAAAAAATTCTAGGAACTTGCCAGGCCCCTCATTGAATACCTTGGGGTGTCTTCTTTCCAAAGTGGGGTCACATGTGGGGTATTTATACTGCCCTGGCTTTTTAGGGGCCCGAAAGTGTGAGAAGAAGTCTGGGATCCAAATGTCTAAAAATGCCCTCCTAAAAGGAATTTGGGCCCCTTTGCGCATCTAGGCTGCAAAAAAGTGTCACACATGTGGTATCGCCGTACTCAGGAGAAGTTGGGCAATGTGTTTTGGGGTGTCATTTTACATATACCCATGCTGGGTGAGAAAAATATCTTGGTCAAATGCCAACTTTGTATAAAAAAATGGGAAAAGTTGTCTTTTGCCAAGATATTTCTCTCACCCAGCATGGGTATATGTAAAATGACCCCCCAAAACACATTGCCCAACTTCTCCTGAGTACGGCGATACCACATGTGTGACACTTTTTTGCAGCCAAGGTGGGCAAAGGGGCATATATTCCAAAGTGCACCTTTCGGATTTCACCGGCCATTTTTTACACATTTTGATTGCAAGGTACTTCTTACACATTTGGGCCCCTAAATTGCCAGGGCAGTATAACTACGCCACAAGTGACCCCATTTTGGAAAGAAGACACCCCAAGGTATTCCGTGAGGGGCACGGCGAGTTCCTAGAATGTTTTATTTTTTGTCACAAGTTAGCGGAAAATGATGATTTTTCTTTTTTTTTCTTTTTTCCTTACAAAGTCTCATATTCCACTAACTTGCGACAAAAAATAAAAAATTCTAGGAACTCGCCATGCCCCTCACGGAATACCTTGGGGTGTCTTCTTTCCAAAATGGGGTCACTTGTGGCGTAGTTATACTGCCCTGGCAATTTAGGGGCCCAAATGTGTGAGAAGAACTTTGCAATCAAAATGTGTAAAAAATGCCCTGCAAAATCCGAAAGGTGCACTTTGGAATATGTGCCCCTTTGCCCACCTTGGCAGCAAAAAAGTGTGACACATCTGGTATCGCCGTACTCAGGAGAAGTTGGGGAATGTGTTTTGGGGTGTCATTTTACATATACCCATGCTGGGTGAGAAAAATATCTTGGTCAAATGCCAACTTTGTATAAAAAAATGGGAAAAGTTGTCTTTTGCCAAGATATTTCTCTCACCCAGCATGGGTATATGTAAAATGACACCCCAAAACACATTCCCCAACTTCTCCTGAGTACGGCGATACCAGATGTGTGACACTTTTTTGATGCCAAGGTGGGCAAAGGGGCACATATTCCAAAGTGCACCTTTCGGATTTCACCGGTCATTTTTTTACAGATTTTGATTGCAAAGTACTTCTCACACATTTGGGCCCCTAAATTGCCAGGGCAGTATAACTACGCCACAAGTGACCCCATTTTGGAAAGAAGACACCCCAAGGTATTCCGTGAGGGGCATGGCGAGTTCCTAGAATTTTTTATTTTTTGTCGCAAGTTAGTGGAATATGAGACTTTGTAAGGAAAAAAGAGAAAAAAAAAAAATCATCATTTTCCGCTAACTTGTGACAAAAAATAAAAAATTCTAGGAACTCGCCATGCCCCTCACGGAATACCTTGGGGTGTCTTCTTTCCAAAATGGGGTCACTTGTGGCGTAGTTATACTGCCCTGGCAATTTAGGGGCCCAAATGTGTGAGAAGTACCTTGCAATCAAAATGTGTAAAAAATGGCCTGCAAAATCTGAAAGGTGCACTTTGGAATATGTGCCCCTTTGCCCACCTTGGCAGCAAAAAAGTGTGACACATCTGGTATCGCCGTACTCAGGAGAAGTTGGGGAATGTGTTTTGGGGTGTCATTTTACATATACCCATGCTGGGTGAGAGAAATATCTTGGCAAAAGACAACTTTTCCCATTTTTTTATACAAAGTTGGCATTTGACCAAGATATTTTTCTCACCCAGCATGGGTATATGTAAAATGACACCCCAAAACACATTCCCCAACTTCTCCTGAGTACGGCGATACCAGATGTGTCACACTTTTTTGCTGCCAAGGTGGGCAAAGGGGCACATATTCCAAAGTGCACCTTTTGGATTTCACTGGTCATTTTTTACACATTTTGATTGCAAAGTTCTTCTCACACATTTGGGCCCCTAAATTGCCAGGGCAGTATAACTACCCCACAAGTGACCCCATTTTGGAAAGAAGACACCCCAAGGTATTCCGTGAGGGGCATGGCAAGTTTTTAGAATTTTTTTTTTTTTGTCGCAAGTTAGTGGAATATGAGACTTTGTAAGAAAAAATAAAAAAAATAAAATCATCATCATTTTCCGCTAACTTGTGACAAAAAATAAAAAGTTCTATGAACTCACTATGCCCATCAGCGAATACCTTAGGGTGTCTACTTTCCGAAATGGGGTCATTTGTGGGGGTTTTCTACTGTTTGGGCATTGTAGAACCTCAGGAAACATGACAGGTGCTCAGAAAGTCAGAGCTGTTTCAAAAAGCGGAAATTCACATTTTTGTACCATAGTTTGTAAATGCTATAACTTTTACCCAAACCATTTTTTTTTGTCCAAACATTTTTTTTTTATCAAAGACATGTAGAACAATAAATTTGGCGAAAAATGTATATATGGATGTCGTTTTTTTTGCAAAATTTTACAGCTGAAAGTGAAAAATGTCATTTTTTTGCAAAAAAATCGTTAAATTTCGATTAATAACAAAAAAAAGTAAAAATGTCAGCGGCAATGAAATACCACCAAATGAAAGCTCTATTAGTGAGAAGAAAAGGAGGTAAAATTAATTTGGGTGGTAAGTTGCATGACCGAGCAATAAACCGCTAAAGTTGTGGAGTGCCGATTTGTAAAAAAGGGCCTGGTCACTAGGGGGGTATAAACCTGTGGTCCTTAAGTGGTTAAGGGTGTGCACACTTGTGCAACCATATTATTTTTATATTTTTTCTCACTCTACCTAAAATATTTCAGTTTGTTTTTCAATTGAGTTGTACAGTTTATAGGTCACATTAAAGGTGGAGAAAGTTCTGAAATGATTTATCTTTGTCTAATTTTTTTACATAACAGAAACCTGACATTTTAACAGGGGTGTGTAGACGTTTTATATCCACTGTATATTATTAGCTCAACTTGTGCTAAATTGTGTGCAATTGTTTGGCCGCTGCTGACAGTGACACAACTTCTGCTACATTTGTTGTTTTACATTTGTGCTGTGACATTGAGCACAACTGTTTGGCCGCTAGTGACAGCGTCATTACCCGGGCTACATCTCCAGTATAACGTTAGCGTATCCGAAATATCAGTGACATTTAGTGTAATTTTTTTTTGCCACTGGTGACAGCGACATTACCTGTGCTACATCTCCTGTATAACGTTAGTGCATTCTAAATATCAGTGACATTCAGTCAAATTTTTTAGTTGCTGGTGGCAGCGACATTACCTGCGCTAAATTTCCTGTATAACGTTTGCCCATCCTAAATATCAGCGACATTCAGTCTAATTTATTTGTGCATACACTTACAAAACCTGCACTACTGTACGTGTGACATACTTGCAAGCATAAACACCATTTAATATGCTGAAGGCGAGCAGTAAGGGATGGGGAAGTGGCCGTGCTGGTGATGGTGCACGCAGAGCTGTGGCCCTGGGCGCGGGGAAACTGTGAACTGATTCCCAAACTATGAAGCAACCAAAGTCAGAAAAAGATGACGGTGGGGAACGGCAAATAGTGTTTCACGAGGTGGATGATGATGATGAGACACAGTTGTCAATAAGTAAGGATCTTGCTTGGTCAACAAGTCAGGAGGATGACCAGAGTGAGGAAGTAGAAGAGAAGGTGGTGGACGAAGAAATCACTGGCCCAACCTGGGAAGGTGGCAAGCCGAGCGAGGCAGCAGTACAGAGGGGGAGAGATCCGCAGCACCGCAACAGGCTGGAAGAGCCAGTTGGTTGCCAAAAGGTAGAAGGCGGGCTACACCAAACAGCCCACAACTGTTCCCCGGAGCACCCCCTTGTGGCATTTTCCCTTGCCAAGGGGTAGGTGTACCACAGTCTGGTACTTTTTTGAGGAAAGTGCGGACGATAAAAGAATTGCAATTTGCAACCTGTGCTGTACCAAAATGAGCAGGAGCGTGAACACTAGCAATCTCACCACCAACAGCATGATCCGCCACATGGAATCAAAGCACCCTAATAGATGGGCCAAACGCCTGGGTCCACAATCAGTGTCTGCGGTTACACCACTGCATCCTTTTCCCCTGTGTTACGTGCTGGCCAATCCACTGTCCAAGACGCAGGCACCTGGACCTTTGCATGCAACATAATCTACCACATACACTTCTGTGTCCCAGCGCAGCATACAGATGTCCATACCACAGGCCTTTGAACGAAAGCGCAAATACCCAGCCACCCACCTACAGGCCATAGCAGTAAATGAGCACCTTTTAAAATTGCTGGGCCTGGAAATGTTGCCATTTAGGCTTGTGGACACCGAGTCTTTCCGCTCCCTGATGGCGGTGGCCATCCCTTGTTACTCAGTTCCCAGCCGCCACTAACACATGGACAAGTACTTGTGGCCAGGGACTCTACATTTCCCTGACGGAACAGTGGGTGAACGTTGTGGAGGCCGTGTGCGAGTCGTACCCTGGAATGGAACAGATGCTACCGACGCCAAGGATTGAGGGCCCTACTTCCATCAGGATTTCCGCCACCACCTACATTAGTGCCTGCAACCCCCCTTTTCCTCCTCCATCTCCTCCTCCACTTCCACCTCTGAATTTTTACCTTGCAGCACCAGTCAGACATCAGTCAGTAGCTGGAGGTAGTGTAGCACTGCAGTGGGGAAGGGGCAAAAGGCCGGGCTGAAACTAATTTGCTTAGCACACTGCCACAGAGCTGTGGCAAGTTATAAGGGACCAGACTGAGCTATGGCTCTCGCCACTAAACCTACAACCAGGCATGGTTGTGTCTGATAATGGCATTAACTTGGTGGCGGCTTTGGAGCTCGGCAAGCTCACACACATACCATGCCTAGTCCACGTGTTCATCGTAGTGGTTCAGCAGTTTTTCAAAACCTACCCCAATTTGCCTGAGCTACTGGTGAAGGTGCGCCGCGTGTGTGTCCATTTCCGAAAGTCATCTACAGCTGCCACAGGTCTGGCAACGCTGCAGCAGCACTTGCCAGCTAACCGACTGTTGTGCGACTTGAGCAAGCACTGGAACTCCATGTTTCACATGTTGGCCAGGCATTGTGAGCAGCAGAGGGCAGTAGTGGAATACCAGCTGTAACATGGTCGTCACCTTTCCAATCAGCTTCTGCTCTTCACAAGCAACGAGTGGGCATGGATGTCTGACCGCTGTGAGGTTTTACGCAACTTTGAGGAATCAACACAGATGGTGAGCGGCGATGCTGCTATTATCAGCATAACCATCCCACTTCTGTGTCTACTGAAACGCTCGCTGATCACATACGCTTTGCATGTGGAAGAGGTGGAAATGGGTGATAGCCGGACCACCCTCCGTTCATCTTCTCAATGCGAATTACAACTATTGGTTGGCCAAGCTGGACAAGTGGCACGAACTGGCGCTCTATGCCTTGGAGGTGC
The DNA here is from genome assembly GCF_014858855.1 of Bufo gargarizans. Lineage (NCBI taxonomy): Eukaryota > Metazoa > Chordata > Amphibia > Anura > Bufonidae > Bufo > Bufo gargarizans. The sequence continues at coordinate 40,458,967 of NC_058084.1, forward strand.
TGGCCTGCCCTGGCGCCAGCGTTTTAGAGGGTCAGCAGCAGGCCCTCACCCCTAATGTTTTAGATGGTCAGCTCAGCAGCAGACCCTCACCCCTAATGATTTAGAAAGTCAGATCAGCAGAAGACCCTCACCCCTAATGTTTTAGAAGGTCAGCTTAGCAGCAGACCATCGCCCCTAATTTTTTAGATCGACAGATCAGCAGCAGGCCCTCGCCCCTAATGTTTTAGAGGGTCACCAGAAAGCCCTCACCCCTAATGTTTTTGAGGGTTACCAGCAGGCCATCAATCATAATTTTTCAAGGGTGTGTATTATGCCCTCCTTTATGTATAATAAAGGGTATATTGGAGTGACGGTTCCTTGTAATTTTGGGCAGCCCTTTCACTTAGTGCATAGGCTTTATGAGTGTAGGAGTCCCACTACCTGAACAATTGTAACACAATGTGAATGAGGCCATCCTTTATGTGATATACAGGTTGTATCGGAGTGCCTCTTCCTTGTAATTTTTTTCAGCACTTGCACTTTATATACAAGTAAATATACAGGAAAGAATGTTTCCTAAAAAATTTCCTCTAAAATCGATTTTATATTCGGTTTGGTGTGTATTATTGTCAGTCTGTAAAAGTTACATACTACTTGGACAACATCATTCCTATCAGCGACCTGGGAGTTCAAGATGCATCCAGACATATTCCCCATGCTGTTCCCGAACCATTTCAGTGGTGTTTCCATCAATTTCTGACCTTTTCCTATGAACCAGACACCCTCCCCTCTTCAGAGCAGGGGGTGCCTGGTTTAATGCTCGTGTCCTCCCTTTGACTTCCATTGTGCTCGGGTGCTCTGCTGAGCACCTGAGCATCCCAAAGTGTTCTACTCGGGCACCCGAGTACCCGAGCACTTTGGTGCTCGATCAACACTAATCTTATCCTATCCTATTAACTTTTAATCTCATTGCATAAGAAATAGAGGTGGTCTAGTAGCAAATAATTTACTGTAGAGTCAAGTCCAAGTTGAAAAAAATTCTGTTGGATCCTAGAAGCCTTGTTGTTTTCAAAATGCATTTTTTGTGTCAAAATCTAGGCAACACTGCCCGCAGCTGGTGTTTTTGGACTTAAACCGTTCCCGACCTCCACTGTAATAATGGGGAGGAGGTCTTTCATACGGCAGCTGGTGTCAAATGTGACCACGGTATGTGAGGTGGCAAAACCCATTGATATACTGTATATAGAAGTGGCAATCTAAGAATTGCATGATTTTAGTCCGTTGGGGTTCTAAAAAAAGTCGAAAAAAGTTTTTAAAAATATAACGTAAATTTAAAAAATTCAGAAAAATAAAATCACCTTTCCGAAAAATACAAATAAACACTGAAAAAATAAACATCATGGGCATTTCCATGTGTAAAAATGCCCATAATATTAAAATATAAAATAATTTATCCCATACGGCGAAGAGCATGACAGAAAAGAAAATCAAAATGGCTGATTTGCCATTTTTGTGCGACCTCACTGCCCCCCAAAAAATAAAAAATAAATAATTAAAAGTGACACCCCCCAAAAAATTGTATAAATAAAAATAAGCCTTCAAACACAATCATTTAACCAGTGGTGTACATAGAGAAGTAAGGGCCCAATAGCAAGGATCCAACCAGGCCCCCACACAGGACAGAGGTTTCTGCAGAAACCCTTTTCAATTACCTTGGGCCATTTTTCCACTGCCTCATTTGCTAAAAGTTGTTCCCTTTGGGGTATATAAAGATATACCCTTATATCCAAAGGGGGCAAGGATCTCACGCAATGTCTGAGCTATCAGCCCATTTCACTCCTAAACATTGATCTGAAGTTGGTTGCTAAAATGCTGGCCACCAGACTGGCGGATTTCTTGCCTCTACTGGTCCACAGAGACCAAGTGGGTTTTGTGAAGGGTAGGCCTGTGTCATATCTGTTGATAAAAGTGTGCCCAAGAGAGTATGGTTACATACTTGGAGTAGATTTGGGAGGAGTTTGTCACTGAAATGAGAGTAATAGGTTATAGGGAAACCATCTGGGCTTTTCCCACTTGGGGACTTACTAATAGCTTGCAGAAGTTCCTCCCTTATGAAAGGAGAGGACAGCATTTGCTGCTGGTCTTCTGTTAGTGTAGGTAACACCATTGTGTCCAGGAAGTAGTCTATGCAACTATCCGTTTAGAAATCAGATGAACCACATCACTAGGGGTCCAAGTTATACAAAGATTCATAGTAGGTCCTGAACTGAGACGCAATGGCCCTGGAGGAAAACACCATAGACCCAGAAGGTGATCGCAGTCGGCGAACAAAGTTGTAAGACATTTTATTATTGAGCCTCTGCATCATACATTTTAATGCTTTGTCCCCGTGGGCAAAGAACTTGAATTGGGAGTGAAGGTAGTATTTAGCAGAGGAGGTGTTGAGTATATTTTTGAGTTCAGATCTTAAGGCTTGCAATTTTGAAGCATAAAGTGACTATTTGTCTATTGCGTTCCTTTTTAGTATGGGCACCTATTTTAATGAATTGGCCTCTGATAAAGGCTTTATGTGCCTCCCACAGTATTTGCGGGTTAGTGTCTTGTTGGGAATTAAGGGCAAAGTAGTCTTCCAATGCTTTAGGGTACTTTCACACTAGCATTAGAAGAATCTGGCAGGCAGTTCCAATTGCCGGAACTGCCTGCCGGATCCGGAAATCGGTTATCATTTGCTTCCGGATCCGGATGCAGAGCCGTCTGACAAATGCATTGCAATACCAGATCCGTTTCTCCGGTGTCATCCAGAAAAACGGATCCGGTATTTATCTTTTTCACTGATTTAAAGATCTGCGCATGCGCAGACCAGGAAACCGGATCAGTTTTTCTGGAAAACTTGGTACCGGATCCAGCATTAATACATTTCAATTTTGGACTGAGAAAATACTGCAGCAGTCTGCAGTATTTTCTCTGGCCACATACCGTAAAAGGGACTGAACTGAAGACATCCTGATGCATACTGAACAAATTGCTTTCCATTCAGAATGCATTGGGACAAAACTGAAGTGTTTTTTTCCGGTATTGAGCCCCTATGACGGAACTCAATGCTGGAAAACTTCAACGCTAGTGTGAAAGTAGCCTTAGATACACAGTTTTTATTTTGGGAGGAATTTTTTTGAGTCTCCATTTGAAGGGCTTATGGGAAGGGTCCTGAGGGGAGACTGTGAGATATATATGGGTGAGTGATCTGACAGTAAGATGAAATCAATATCAACCTTGGAGCACAGCTGGAGATGCTGTTTTGAGATAAATAGGTAATCAAGGCGCTGATAGGTGCCGTGTACAGATGAGTAATAAGTGTAATCAGATGTTGTAGGGTTAAGCACTCTCCAAACATCTATGAGGTGCATATTGTTTAATTTTTTCTTAGAAGACCTCAAAGCTCTGAAATAATGTGTTAATCTGTGTTAGGATGAGTCCAATAGGGGTTCCAATACTAAATTAAATTAAAGTCACCCCCAAAGACTGTGATGCACTCTTGGAAGTCCACCACAGGGAGTAATTATCTACCTTCCGAGTCCAGGTTGTGTGGTAAATATTTAAAGGTGAAGTTTCTCCTAAACCCTATGCTCACTCCCTGAGAGGCTGACGAATTGGCACCACAATGGTACTACTGGGGGTAGTTAGAGAATGAGAGACTTAGCTAGAGATTAAACTTGAAATGGGTCTCCTGAAGTAGTAGAACAGAAGCATTTTCTTTTTTCAGTAATGAGAAAATTTGGCATCTTTTGGATGGCGAGTTTATACTTCGAACATTGTAAGATGTAAGAGGACATCTTTATGTTAGCCATAATAGAAATGGTTTCTAGTCACTACAGCTATCTACCCAGGGAGTGACACCAGGGCTCTTATGAGGAGTGAGAAGACCACTTGAAAGCAACGCTTATCCATGGGATGATTAACATAAACCTGAGAAGTAATAAAGCCCCACAAAAATAGCTCCCCAAGTGTCCATCTTTTCGCAAATAGTGAGGAGAGATCCTCAGGCACTACAAAGAGTTCAGCGTTTTCAGAAGAGGCCTTCCAAAGGGGCCAAAGGGACATCATGAGGCGTCTTGTGTTCGGTTCAGAGCCCCTCCGCGGTCAGTCGTTTAGGGGTTAGTGCTGATTTTTGTTTCTTGGCTTTTTGAGCTTTCGGGGGGCCTTGTATCTCATAAGGGGTTGCCTTGGGCACTTGAGGTAAGATAAGAAGGTCCTGGGAGCATTCCTAATTCTAGATTTCTTGAGGTGGGATTTGCAGGTGTTCAAATACCCCTTTTAAGTCGACATAGTAAGAGATGGTAAGGCAACAACCCTTATGCAAAAATGTTAGTCCAAATATAAAAGTCGATCTGTATAATATTTTATGATCTCTGAGCCAGTCTGTGAGCGGTTTAAGGATTCCCCTTTTTCTTAGGGTAGCAGGTGCCAGATCTTATGTCAGGTTCTGTAGGGTCCTGCTTTTTGCAGAATTGCCTCTTTGTCTGGAAAGCTGAGGAATTTACATATAATGTCCCTAGGTGTCCCTCTATGGGCCCTTTCTAAGACAAACAGATGGTGCTCTGGGCCCAAGATCATTGAGCAAAGGGACAGCATCACCTTCATGGTGTCCCCTGGGAAGAAGGTCTAGGGAACCCCCCTAAAGTACAGGTTGTTCCTGCATTTCCTGTTGTTCTGGTCTTCTAGGGCTGAGTTTAAGAAATTGAGCTGGACTTGGCATTGTTGGAAGCAGCGAGATGCCACAGCATGAAACTCCAGGACGGAGGCCTGGGTAGTTTCCAGGGCCTCCACTCGATTCCCAATATCACAAACGTCTCAAGGATAAGATCTCCGTGAGTACAGGTTCGAGGGCCCTTGTCAGAGCTTGGTTAAGGTAGTGTCTGGATATAGGCAGTTTACCTCTGGTTGTGGCCTCCTCCCTATCACTGTCTTCGCCTGACAGCTTAGCCGCATGCTCACTGGCTTTGGAGAGGGCCGCCACGGTTGCTTTCTTGATAAATTTGTCATTTTTCTCCGCTGGAACTTTGTGTCCTGGTGGAGTGTGTAACCTCCCCAGACTTTGTGTTGCCGATCTTCATTAATCCGGAGTTGGAGGACTGATGTTAGCTAGGGCAATTAGGAGATATTGCAACGGTGCTTAGAAACAGAAACACAGCCCCCCCCCCCCATATAATAGTCTCTTTCTAATAAAGTTAGAACCAGTCCTGTACCTCACATGGATGCAGTGATCTCTCAGCTCATTGCTCTAATTGGTCTCCAAGATTTATTTCAAGTTGGCAGCTCAGGAGTGTGCACTTTCTTAAGGGGCATGACCTTTCTTCTGCAGCTGGTAGAAGTTAAAAGATGGAGCTGAGCATATACCGGTATATCAACTTCAGTGAGCAGGACAGAGAATTTAGAAAAAGAAAGTGACACTATGTATACATTATAGATTTCAGTGAATAACTCAGTGGCTATACTAAATTTTAAATTACATGCAATTACAAAAGTATTCAGATCCATGTGCTAGTTTGAAAAATGTAGAGTATTGTTTATAGGACGACCCCTTTAACAGCATTTAGAAAGCATTTAAAGAATTGCTTTATGGCAACCCCATGGGCCATAGACACAATGGTCTGGAGCTGCCCGTATTGACTACTATGGGAGAGTTTTCTAGGCATGCTCTGTGACCAAGAAGTGGCACCTATTATTAGGCTTAGTGGCCAGTGAGAAAATTTTAGTGCAGAATTTTATGGGTTTTTGTTAAAATATAGATGTTTCTAAAAAATCACAGAGAAAGATACAAAACATCCTGCACGATATGATAACTGAATATGTGGATGTACATGGCAATAATTATAAAAAAAACACAAAAAATATAAAGCACTGTGGATGCAAACATTATATGCAAACATTATATATGGACTAAGCGCTCATTCTGGTATGATAAAATCTGAGACTCTCAGCAAATATATTTTAATAAAAACACATCTGAGCCAGTCTACCTGCGCCAAGGTGGTCTCAGTCAGGCCAATATAGATGTTTACATGGAAAATTACAAATAACATTTTTTAAAATTATTTAAATAATTTGCTTAACATAAAAATGTGATTTAAACAATAGGGCATTTTCTGGTGACATATTTCCTTTAAAAAAAACTCTGAAAAACTACAGTGAAAAAATGTAAGCAAAACTGCAAAACACTGAAAAACATAAAAAAAATCAGGTTTGACACCAGCCTAAAGGGGTTGTCTGAACAGTATTTTTAACTTTCATTTAAACATAATGTTTTCAAAAAAAGGTAATACTGCACTGATCCTCTGCTGCACCTGTTCTGCTGCTTCCCAGGTCCCACACTAGTCTCTATATTTCTTGTTCCCTCTCAACATGGACATGTGACCACTGCAGCCAGTGATTGGCTGAACAGCCACATTTTTATGTCAAGAGGAGCAGGAAGTAGAAAAGTTGAATGGCTGGTGATCAGGAAGCAGCTGAACAGGAGCAGCTGGTTATTCGTGAGCATCAGGTTTTTGTTTTTATTTTAGATTTTTTAATGCATTTTCATTTTTTTTTTATGTTGCTTCCCTAATATTATAGAACCAGATAGTTAACCAGACTACCCCTTTAAAGGGGTTATTCAAGTTCTATAATGCCCTAGGCCCCTCACAGAGATTGTACTTACCTCGCTCCCGGCAGCTGAGTCGCTTCTCATATCAAGTCCGCTGCCTTGGAGTGACCTTGGATTCTGCCCTCTCCTTCAGACCACACATGCAAGCCCTTTCATCCACCTGTCCTCCTCTGCGGCCTTCCATCGAGCACTCTTGCACCACTCCAATCTATCCTCAACTCTGCTGTCCAACTAATCCACCTCTCACCCCGTTACTCCTCTGCCTCTCCCCTCTGCAAATCCCTTCACTGGCTAACCATTGTCCAGCGAATTCAGTTCAAAATTCTAACAAATACATACAAGGCCGTCCGCCGTCCACAACCTGTCCCCTCCTTACTTCTCTGAGTTACTTTCCCGATACATCCCCACATGTAATCTCCAATCCTCACAAGACCTCCTTCTCTCCTCTCCTCTTATCACCTCTTCCCACAATCGCCTCCAAGATTTCTCCCGTGCATCCCCCATACTCTGGAACTCTCTACCCCAACATATCAGACTCTCACCTACAGTGGAATCCTTCAAAAGAAACCTGAAAACCCACCTCTTCAGACAAGCCTAGAACCAGTGACCCTGCTGCTATACCGTCAAGACCAGCTTTACCCTCTCCCACTGTGTCCTTCCTCCTGACGGGCAGGACCCTCTCTCCTTAGGTACAAGTCTGTAACTCGTCTTGTTCATGCTGTAAGGGATCGCCTCTTATTTGGGGGTCATTCTCACAGATACGACTTTAGGACACCAGGTTTCAGGTCCAAACCGTGCATTTATTGTGCACACTCCAACCAATACAGGTTCTAATGAAGTCGCAGCTTCACCTAACACATGTGACATCCGCATAAAATAATAAACACTTGCCCAGCTAGGCTCTAACTAACACAGAGTTTCCTAAGTCCCTGTTCCCTGTGAACACAAGTGGCTTTATCAGCCAATGTCCCACAGCCTCCTGGCTGTACAGAGCACAGTATGCCCACTGTCTCCAGTCCAGTGTCTCAGCACACATGGGGAATAGTGGTCTCTCAGCCCTCCTGGCTTGGACCACACAGAGCCTCCAGGCCTCTGTCCACAGGCAACACACTCTCCCTTGCTGACACCCTAGGAGGTGCTTTGTGCCAGCCTGATTACTTCCAGCTGGTCTCACCTGTGGTGGAATAGGGGTGTGGACCGAACTATCCACCCCTTCCTTGCCTCTAACCTGCGTGAGACCTGTCACTGTCTCACAATGCTTAGTGCAATTGTCTGTATTATGTATGTGCACCCATTATCATCCGACCAAACTAATAACAAGTCATCAATGTACCTTCCATACCATTGAATGGCATGGAAGTAAGGGTTAGAATCAGTAAACAAAAATTGTTATTCCCACCTCGCCATATTGATATTCACTATTCGGATGACTGTCAGGACATATTGGATTTCAAACTGAATAGATGCTGCAGGTCCCTTTCTTTAAGCTTGCATTTTGATTCTGAGACCATTTTGTTTCTAGACCTTCAATTAATGGGGGATGTGGAAAACACACAGGTCTGTACAGTGACATATAGGAAGGAGACTGCTGAGAATACCATACTCCTTGCAACATCATGTCACCCTCATCATATTGTGCAGAATATACCAAAAGGGGAACTTACAAGTGTAAGACGTAACTGTTCGAATGATAAAACCTTTCTATTGGAGGCGCAAAATATAAAAAAGTGACTGTGCCTTAGAAAATATGCTGCACAATCTGCAAAAGGGCTATTGACCAGATATCCACCCTGGATAGGCATTCACTCATTTTCCCTAGTGATACACCGATGCTAAAACAGAATAAAGGTCCATTCACACATCCACAATTCTGTTCTGCATTTTGAGGAACAGAATTGCAGACCCATTCATCTCTATGGGGCCGCACAATGTGCTGACCGGATCCGGAATTGCGCATCCGCACTTTCGGGTCCGCAATTCCGTTACCGAAAAAAAAAAAATATAGAACATGTCCTATTCTTGTCCGCGATTGCGGACAAGATTAGGCATTTTCTATTAAGTGCCGGCGATGTGCAGTCCGCAAAGTGCGGAACGCACATTGCCGGTCACCGTGTCTTGCGGATCCGCAAAACACAAACGGACGTGTGAGTGGACACTAAACGCCATACCAGGGCATTTAAAAATAAACAAGTCACGTTCACCACGCAGTACAGTGAGGAGTATAAGGATATATGTGAAATAATAAGACGTCACCTACCTGTTTTGAACTTTGACAGAGATTGGGGCGAGATAGTATCAGATGGTATCAGGTATGTCACACGGAGAGCACCTAATTTAGGTCAACTATTGAGCCCCAGTCTGTTTTCGGATAAATCCCCTACAGAGCCCACCTGGTTGAAATATATTGGCAGCTATAAATGTGGTCAGAATAAATGTATTTGTTGTTCCCATATGCAAATGAGCAGGACATTTTGCTCTACAGCAAATGGGAATACATATAATATCAAGTCATACTTGAATTGCGATTCACAATTTGCGATTTACCTTACTCCACCAGTAAGGCTGGGTTCAGACCTGAGCGTTTTACAGCGCGTTCCTACACGCTGTAAAACGCTCAACAGGCAAGAACCAATGATTCCCTATGGGAATGGTTCTCACCTGAGCGTTTTACAGCGCGTACGATTGCGCTGTAAAACGCCCGACGCCCCAAGAAGTACATGAGCTTCTTTGGGGCGTCTTGTCGCGCGTTCCCGTACATAGACTTCCGGGAACGCGCGACAATGGCCGTTCGCTTGTCTCTGTATGCGCGATTGCAAACGCCGGTACAATCGCGCATAGAGAGCGCTCCATCGCGAATGCTCAGGTCTGACCCCAGCGTGAGGGGAAGAGATCACAGAAAAAAACTCCTGAATGGAGAAACCTTCTGGATGCATGAACTGGGCACCTGTGTCTCAAGGGGTCTAAACGAAAGATATGATCTGATTTTGCAATATTAATGAGAGTTACCCCTGACAACTGCAGTTTTTTTCTGTTGCAAAGATAAAAAGTTATTTTATTGTATATGCTGTTTTTCTCTGTAGGTGAAGGGTTAATGAGTGTGGTGAGCCTGCATAGCCTGCCCGATGTTTGATGGGAGCCAGGGGGGTTTATATGGAGTGGCATTTGTAAAGCATATTTGTCATGAGTAAGGACTGTAATCTGTGAGCCCGAAACGCGTAGACTGTGTACTACTGTCCTGTGTATGGAAAACCTTTAACCACTGGAATAAAGAATTGGATTTTAGAAGCTGGACCTTTCTGTCTTTTTTTCACATTACAAGTTAGCAGCTGACCCAGGCTGCGTCCGTGCTTCTGGAAGTCGATTATAGGTGAGCGCTGCTACTTTTGTATGTTCTATACCCCTTATCATATGTACAGCTCCATGGAATGAATGGCGCTTTAATAATAAATAATAATATTAATAATAATACCGGCATGGCTGCCGCTGCATCTCCCTGTCACGTGGATGAAAACATCCAGCGTTGACGGGGGGCGCCAATAGCAGGCGGTGGCGTGGACGAGCCTTTTTAGCGTCACCCATGAGGCTAGGAAGGCTTGGTCCTGTCGCGGCATGCTATTGGCAGCAACGCCCCCAACACTGGATGTTTTGATCCATTCATCCACACGACGGGGAGATTGAGAAATGGGGAGAGAGGTAAGTACAATCTCTGTGAGGGGCCCGGGCATATGGGGGGCCTTTATAGAACTTCAATAACCCCTTTAAGATTATTACGGTTACTAGCGTTGAGTGAATTAAAGTATCCAAAATGGACTTTAATCCGAATTTCAGGGAAAATTCGATTTGCCGCGAGGCAGAATTTCCTCGTGCTTCGAGGTGACTAATCTATTTTCCCTGAAATGGGAAAAAAAAATCATACTCACCTTATCCATTTGCACGTGAAGAGGCCGCCGAGGCCATCTTGATTGAAGATCTCAAGCAGAATCTCTTGCACAGTGACGTAACCATGCCGGCCTGCATGATGATGTCAATCGCACATGGTGTATTCAATCAAGATGGCCGTGGCAGCCTCTACACAATCAAGTGTATAAGGTGAATATTTTAAAAAAATTTCCACCACTGGATTAACCCCTGAAAGCCCTCAATGTTCATCTCAGATGCCGCGATCAGCGATGAATACGGTATCGGAAGGTTTCAATGGCGGGGACGGCGCAATCGCTAATTACTAAATCTATTGTTTGCATCATTATCATTTCTGCTATTTCTTTATGAGCCTCTATGGATAATTCCTTGCTGTATTCTATAATACAGTCTGTGAATGAAGGTTTGGTTATGGAGGTAGTTTAAATAATTCCGGTTTATTGGGCTGTAAAATGTGTTGTTCCTTAATATTAGCAGAAGATTGGCAGGTTAAATGTAATGAACAGCTGCCAAAACATATATCCACATTGGTCCCACAGAGATATGTATTTAGAGGTATAGTCCCTCTGAAAGCTTCTAGTGCAGAATGTCTTACTAGACAGAATTCCTGGATTCCTGAAGAATGAACCACAGTTGTTGAAATTTCATAATATGGCCTAATTACCAGCAACTCCTATTTTCTAATTTCATAGCACATTAAAATATTTTTCAGAAATGAGGGCTCAGAAGTGCCCAGGAGCTGCGTTCGGGCTGTAAGTGCCAAGGCCACTTTGCCTTCTTCTCAGATAACCCCATCCCCAGCCTCTTGCTTGGCCCGCCCTGTAAGGTCCTTGCTCATCTATTGTATTGGCCGAGATTTCTGCACACTGCATGGAGCGATGCCACTGCCCATAATGGTCATCACAGGGCCCGGGCCGGCGGTGAACTACGCACTCGTGGGATCTCGGGCCCTCATTTGCATATAAATAAAACAGCGTTTTTGCCTCTGGTGAACTTCAGAACAAAACAACAAAGGTACCATTTGACTCGTCTATAGTTATACTACAGCGCTATGTAAGCGGTCTACAATGTCAAATTGTGGTAACAGACTCCCTTTAAAGTCAAACTATATACAGATGTAGCAGGGGTAACACACACACTTTTAACTCAAATTTCTTAACTCATCGGATTATCTTGAAACAAAAGCCATTTAAAAGAAATTTCTTAACGCATTTAGTTGCATTTAGCTTAGATACCATGTCTCATAAAGCATGTGTGCTAACCCTGCTACATTCGTATGTGTGGTTATGTAGACATATAAAATGAGCTCTAGGTGTTCGGAACCTCCTCTGGCTTTATGGTATGGGTCACCATGGCTGAGCAGCTGCATGAAAACCTTCTATCACCTAGGTCCCCTTAGTCCAAAGAAGGAAAGTCTTAATACTTCAGCATAACACGACGCTTTGGACAATTGGGTGCTTCCATCTTTTTGGGAACAGTTTGGGGAAGGCTCTTTTCTTTATTGGCTGCACAGAGCCCTGATCTCAATCCCATACAACACCTTTGGGATGACCTAGAATTAAGCAGATGCTCTCGTCCAATGTCAGTGTCTACCTGACACTTGCCATTTTAGATGAATGGACAAAAATCCCACAGATACACTTCAAAATCTTGTGGCACGCCTTTGCAGAAGAGTGGAAGCTGTTTTGACCAACTCCACATTGTAGGGCATCTGTGAGAAGATTTGTACTTATGAAACTGTCTGACCTGTTGGCAGCTGAAGGCATCTGTGTTGATCCCATGTTCTTATGTGCCCTCATTGCTGAGAAAAATGATGTTTTAATATATGCAAATTAGCCTCTAGGAGCAACGGGGGTGTTGCCGTTACACCTAGAGGCTCTGCTCTCTCTGCAACTGCCGCACACTCTGCACTTTGATTGACAGGACCAGGCAGTAAAAATGGCATCACACCTCACTCTGACTTCTCCTATAGTGCAGAAGGTGCGGTAGTTGCAGAGAGAGAGCTGAGCCGCTAGGTGTAATGGTAACACCCTCGTTGCTCCTAGAGACTCATTTGCATATATTAAAACATCATTTTTCTCAGCAATGAGGGCACATACAGTATGAACATGGGACCAACACAGATGCCTTCAGCTGCCAAGTGTAATATGCAACAGGTCAGACAGTTTCATAGGTGCAAATCTGCTGACAGATGCCCTTTAACGGCCATGGATTTAGAATCGGGGGCCATAAACTCTCCTGTAGGTGTAATGTGTACTGTAGATGTTCCAAAACTGTTGTCCACATGTTCTGTATTGTCCATGTTCATTCAGTTTCTAGCTACAATTAATACAGATTCCTGATAATGCCAATGTATTATATAAATATGGAGCTAAATATGTAATGTAAAAGTTTATCTACAGTTCTGTGAAAACTCACTAATAACATCTTGGATAGTCCATCACATAAAAACAACTTAGCTTTGTAAATCTATTCATTAAAGGGCTGTCTACACTTAATATTCTTTTCATTGATGAACTTCTACTTATAGTATGGTGCCACCTGGTACCAAAAGTGTGGACTGACTGCTGGTGGACACACAGGCTCAGTCCTTCTCCATACTGCCGGATCCTTACTCCTGTTCTTCACTGAACAGCAACCTAGGCAAATTGCTTGTACCTTGCTCATCAGGGAAGGTACAAGAAACAGCACAGAAGGTACAAGCAGCAGCACAGAGTTATACGGCAAAACTTGGAAGACTCCTTTTGAAAAGTGACCTGTAAGCAAGTGGCATTTATTTTCACTGCTCAAGACCCCATGGACCATGGTAAATTATCATCTAAAGAATATAGTTATGGCTGCCAGAGGGTGGAGGAGATCGTCCAGGGAATTTGCAGGGAACAGTATTTAAAGCTTACAGAGGATGAAGGAAACTGACTGTTGATGATGTGACAGAGGATGAAGGAAACTGACTGTTGATGATGTGGAACAAGAAGAAATGAATTACATAAATAATACATACATGGGGTTTTGGGAGCCTTAGGCATAAAACAAAGTAATGAAGCATGTGAAACTGCCCAGCAGCCTGCTCATGGTAGTGCAGATGTGGTGTGGCGGAGGATTCATAGCAGAGAAACAGAAGAAACAAAGATTAAAAATATATATTTTTAGGTAGAGGTGTGCAAAGTAGTTTAACATTGTGGTAAGTGGCCTTTAGGACCTATTTAAACACAGTAAAACTTGATTTGAGGGAACTTTTAATAGTCCCTGAGTTAACACTGTAATATAGTTTGTAAGGCTGAAAAAAAGACATCCATCCATACATCTAGTTCAACCTATTATCCTGCAAAGTTGATTCAGAGGAAGGTGAAAACCCTGTAAGGTAGTAGCCAAAAGAAAATATTTCCATCATCTAGTGATCAGGATTAGTGTTGAGCGAACTTGTGTTTAAAGTTCGGCGTCTAAAGTTCGGGTTATGCATTCTAAATTAGGTTATGGTCCGTGGTAGCGGAATCCATAACGGCATACTTCGATAACCCAAACCCGTACTTTAGGCACCAAACTGAAAACACAAGTTCGCTCAACAATAATCAGGATAACTCACTGTTAGGAACCAGCGGACACCCCGAACTTTGGGGCACTAAAATGCCTATAATATAGACATATATGGAAAAATAAGGGGCAGTAACGTATTAAAACCTAGAGTTTATTAGGATTTTTAAGATCCCGAATGGGGAAAGAAAGCCCCTACCAGACAAACTGAACAAACAACTATGCGGGACCCTTGTGGGTGAGTCACCATAGGTCAAGTCCACTAACAAACAATATAAGGAAGCGGAACTGACCAACAAAAAAAAAAAAAACACACACTAAATTAGGTCTTCGACAAGTGCCATAGACCTAAGATTATGCCATAAGGCGAAAAAAAGGGTAGATCTTACCGGTGGTACAAATCAGGACCATGTAGTCCAGTACACAGGAGGTGGAGGAGATTCTCGTGCCTGAAAAACGTCCTCTGGTCAGTTGCACCTTGGTGCCAAAGGGCTACAGGGAAAAACTGTCCCTGTTGATGCCCTACTTGGCCTATGAATCCCTAAGGTAACCTCCTAACACGGGGTCCTTTCCCCGCAAGGGGTGGCCCCGTCCGGAACCTGGCCCTAATAAATGAACCCTAAATAGCCCTATAGGGACAAGGGGATTGGCCCTATTAGTGATGAGAGCTACTAGGGTGTGGGGAACTAGTATGAAAGATGTATTAAAGGTTCCTACGCGTTTCGTTTTTGGAACATATCAAACTTTAAAGAGTACCTCCACTTCAAAAGGGACCCCCTAACTCGTCAGGGGACAGAGGTCATAAGTGGAGGAAAATATCTCCACTCCTAACACAATATGATAGTTATCTCGGTTAGAGGGAGGGATGGTAAGGGGGAACCATAAAGGTTGCGCAGACCTGGATAGACCAGTGTGGTCCAAATCAGCCCAGATACTGTTTAGATCATGGAGCGCGTGTAGCATATACCATGAGGAGCGGTAGTGCAGTTTGGCCTGCCGCCTGTGTATCGGCATCTGTGTATCGGCATCTGTGTATCGGGACAGACAAGGTGGTTAGAATGTGGGCAACTCTGCGGTCGTTGCGCAGGCACTGGAGCATGTAGTCGCTCATGTGTGCCAAGCTGCCCAGAGGCAAGACAAGCTGTCCTCTGTGGGAGGTGTATCATCTGTGTCATCTGTATCCATTCAGCCACGCTCTAGTGATGGCCATGAGCTGCTTTAGGTGTCACCCTGCTGTGAACATGGTTCCTCCTCATCATAATCCTCCTACACTTCCTCCAGAACTGTGCCCTGGCTGAATAGTTGTGTACCTGTCATGCCCTGCTCAGGTTATGTGTGGAGGTCTGCCAGGTTAGCAGCATGTTTGTAGCCTTTTGTTTTTGTTCTCCCTTCAGATGCACTTGGTGGGGTCTTTGGTATGAGTTTAAATTTGCTGTTCCTGCTCACTAACAAGATAAGTTGGTTTTGTTTTTCTTGTGATTGTCTGTCTAGGCTGTTAGAGAGCAATACGAAAGAATCCGCAGCACTCGTCAGTTAGTGATAAATAGAATGGATTTATTCCATAAATACAGCAAGGAAATGCGACGTTTCGACCGTTCCCGGTCTTTTTCAAGCAATGGAGTGAATACAAAAACATGTGTTTTATATAGTGCCTAGTTATTTACCTGAGCCCTCCCCCAGGTACAACCGTTCATTACATTGGTGCACATACATAGCCATTAACCAATGGCGTCTTTGTGCAATATAACTTAAATTCCATTACCTCTCCTACACCAGAATGTCTATGGGGTCCACCTCTCTTCCAAATCGTCTTTAGAACGAGTTTTGTTCGGCGTCCCGGAGTCTCCAATGCGCATGCGTCCCCTTTGATCAATAGCCAATAGGGAAAATCATTTAACTGACGTCATCAGTTGTCAATGGCGCGGAGACAGACTTTGCTCCACGTCATTGTACCGCGTCCATTCTGTCCCTTGTTAGTGACATAGGTGTCGTCATGGAGACGCGATCAGTTTACACAGCGCGCGCGTCACTCGACTCCTCCTCCTGTCACTATTCCATTGGTCTCCGGATGCATCCCCGTAGGTGTGAGTTCATCTCTCCTTGCTCCAAAATACCTCCAACATTCAATCCATGGTGTTTTCTCCACCCCACACGGTTCAAAACTCTCTACAGCCACATTTTACTTGATATGATTCCTCCAGAGTAATTGCCGTATTTCCTCAGCAATACACGCCTCTGAGGTCATCACATTCCAAACTGTCCGTTCCTTTATGAAGGCCATCTTGTCTCATCAGTATATCTTGATGAGGCAGATGCCCTCCACTAGGAATTTTTTAGGATCTCGTAGGTATCCAGAGTGTCAGCCAATTCAATGACAATGACTCCTGTGGCACCACAAATTCATTCATTCATCAGCCATATTTTTCAACTTACAGGTAACAGAGCATGGATAGGACTCACCCCCCACACTGGACATGTCCGTTGGCCATATATTCTGGACCATCTGCTAAGTGATCTTGGGGACATCAGCATTAGAGAGTACGAGACGGAAGAGGACCCAAATATAGACATCCCTGAGGAGAAATAAAGGGAAAAATATACAGTGTTCGTGTTAGTGAACATATCAAAAAATATTAATTAAAACTCATCACAACTAAGTTGGGCACAATCTTAAGTTAAACAAAATAATAAATATAAGTCCAGTCTACATTTCAGAGGAGATACACAGAAACCCCTATAGGAAGACTCCCAAATTGAAGTCCCTATTGAGTCCCTTTGGTTCACGTGTATCTAGTTTGTAAATCCACTTCAACTCCAATTGTTTAAGGAGGGTCTCCCGATCTCCTCCTCTCCATAATGGTGAAATTCCATCTATAACCTGAAATCGGAGTTGTGACAGATTATGCCCCATTTTATCAAAATGGTCTGGAACCGGAAGATCCAATGCTTTCTTCCTGATCTTAGATTTGTGCTGTGTGATCCTCTTTTTTATTTCCTGTGTGGTCTCTCCTACATATAGGAGCCCACACGGACATTGGAGAGTATATATGACAAAGGTGGAGTTACAAGTATAGAGTTGTTTGATTTTATATTTCTTTCCGGTATGTGGATGTACGAATGTCTTCCCTTTTGTCATGCTATTACAATGACAGCAACCCAAGCAGGGGTAACATCCTGTTTGTTTATGTACCGGTATTTTAGAAGGTTTGTCTGCATGTACTAACCTGTCCCTCATATTAGGTCCTCTCCTATATGAGAACAAAGGAGGATTTCTAAATTCTGGGGTATCTGGAAACGCTTGTGTAAGTAGCGTCCAGTTCTTCCTGATCACAGCCGCCACCTGCCTGCTTACCATCGTATATCTGGAAACAAAAGGGATCCTACTCTGAGTATTTAATTTATCCACATTTTTTTCAAGTAATTTCTCCCTTTCCATTTTTAGTGCCCTATTTTGGTGTTTATCCGTCAGCTGTTTCGGGTATCCCCTGTTCGCAAATTTTTTATTCATCTCTTCTAACCTTCTCCCCACTATTTCTTCATCACTGACAATCCTACGAACTCGTAGAAATTGACTGTATGGCAACGATTTTATCATGTCTCGGGGGTGCGAACTATCATATTGTAGGATATTATTTTTATCAGTATTTTTTATATATATGTCCGTGCCCAGTTTTCCATCCTGGACACACACCAATGTGTCCAGGAATTGTAGCTCGGTCATGGAGCTGACTCTCGTGAATTTTAAAGCAGGATGGATATTGTTAAGGTGTTCATTAAATGCGTCCAGTTCCAGTTCAGTACCTGTCCATATGCAGAAGATATCGTCGATGTATCTCATCCAGCCCCTCACAAACTTGAAGGAGCTGGATGGATACACAAACATTTCCTCTACATATGACATGTAGATATTAGCGTAGACAGGTGCGGCGTTGGACCCCATCGCCGTCCCTCTAGTTTGTACAAAAAATTGGTCCTTAAACCTAAAATAGTTACAGGTTAGTATTATCTCTAACAGTGCCAGTATAAAATTTATCATCTCTGGTGTATATTCTGAATCACTTAGAGCATATCTGAATTGGCTGATTTTTGGAAACAGGAGTGCTGCCGGACCTACCTATATTGTAGGCTGTTAGAGAGACACCTGCCCCCTCCAAGTCCTGAGGGAGCAGGCTGCCTCTTTTCCCCTTTCACCATCTTGGGGATTTTAGGGTATCTTCAGCCTAGGCACGGGAACACGTTCATTCCCACCTTCAGGGTCTGAACGTGGGCATAGAAGTCTAGGGAGAGCTGGTAGGGATTTGTCAGGAGGTGACCTTTATCCCTAGCTTCTTGCCTAGACACTTGTTTGGTTGTATTCTGTGTATCTTGTATCCTGTCCAGCATGACAGTACCTAGCCTCTGTTGGTGCAGGAACCCACCCTCCGAGCCACCTGTGAATGACTGGCCTGATAACTGTGAAAATAATCCCTCTTCCTCCTCCTCTTCCTCCTGTGCCACATCCTCTTCCAGGCTCAGTAGCACCAACCACTCATTGGTCTGTTGTTCCATGCCCATCCACAGCTCCTGGCCGGTGTGTTTTTTTCCCCCCAAACAGATGAGTTTCAAAACTGCCTGCTGTTGGTTCCTCCTGGCTGTGCTGAAGTTGGTGGTGAAGGTGTTATGCTGACCGGATGAGGAGGTGGTGGTAGAGGAAGAGTAGGAGGAGGAGGCAACAGGAGGCAAAGAAAAATGTCCTGCCATTCTCGGTGGCGGAAGGACATGCGCCAAACTGCTATCCACTTCAGGCCCAGTCCCCACTGCCTGTGTTTACTGGTCCACGTATTGGTGGTTATGTGGACCTTGCCACAGATGACGTTGTCCAGTGCGCACCTAATTTTGTCCGCCGCTTGGTTGTGAATAAGGTTTTTAAAAGTCTCCGTCTCCACCAGACGGAATTACAGCATTTTGAAGGCCAGGAGTTTTGAAATGCTGGCATTCAGGGTCAGGGATCTTGGGTGGGTAGGGGGGTACTTCCTCTTTTTCTCCAGTGTTTGGGAGATGGACAGCTGAACGCTTCCATGGGACAGTGTGGGGATGCTTGTTGATGGTGAAGGAGGTGGTGGCATTGGCACCACATCCACTGTTTGCTGGGTGGCAGGTGCCACTGTCACTCCAGAGGGGGAGGAAGAGGCCGAGACTTCAGCAGAAGAGGGAGCCGGAGGAGCCTGAGATCTTTCGTGATTTTTGAGGTGTTTACTCCACTGCAGCTCATGATTTGCATTTAGATGCCTGGTCATGCAGGTTTACTCAGTGTGAGAGGTAGAGCATTGTTGGAAGTTGTAGTTATTTCACTGGGACTGCATGTTAGGGCTCAAGGGAGGGTAGTTATTAACATGGGACAGTGAGGTGGAGTGATGTTAATTATATGGGACTAAAATTTGGAAGTGGCTGGGGTAGGGTGATATTATTTACATGGGACTGTATGTTGAGGGGTAATGTTCTTTATATGGGACTGCATGTTGAAGGTAGCTATGGGAGGGAGTGATATTATTTACATGAGATTGAATGTTAAGGGGTAATGTTATTTACATGTGACTGCATGTTGGAGGTGGCTGGGGAGGGTGTGATTTTATTTACATGGAATGGTATGTTGAAGGTGTCTGATGGAGGGAGTGATGTTATTTATATGGGACTGAATATTGAGGAGGTGATATTATTTACATGGGACTGTATGTTGAAGGTGGCTGGGGAGGGGTGATGTTATTTACATGGGAATGTATGTTGGGGGCAGGAGGGACGGTGTAATGTTATTTACATGGGACTGTATTTTGGAGGTGGCTGTAGATAGGGATTTTATTTACATGGGACTGTATATTGGAGGGGGCTGGAGAGATGGTGTGATGATATTTATATGGGACTCTATGGCGGAGGGAGGGAAATAGTGTTATTTACATGGGACTGTATGATGGAGGTGCTGAGGAATTATAATTTCTGAGGACATTAAACGGAGGAATATAACTACAAGGGGCACTGCAGGCAGCATTATAAACCTTGGGGCGCTTCAGGGCGAGCATTATAACAGTAGGGGGCAGTATAAATACTGGGGGCACTGTGGGGGCATTTTAAATCCAGGGGATATTGGGCGTTGTTATTACTACTGGGGGCTCTATAGGAGGGATCCATATTATTTCTACTAAGAGCACTATGTATTACTACTGAGGGGTCTGTAAAGAGCTTTATTACCACTGGGGGAACAATAGCGGGCCTTATTTCTACTAGGGGCTCTGTAATGACATTATTAATACAGGTCAGCTCTTCTACTAATGGAGGCACTCTTGGGGAGCATTATCACTGTTCGGGGCACTGTAGGATGCAGGGGCATAACTAGAAGTGACTGGGCCCCACAGCAAATATTTGTAAGGGCCCCGCTCTTCGCACCTCCCTCCTCCTGTGTAAACACCACTCCTTTGGCACAGTGTAGCGGTATACTGTATATTGTGGGGCACAGTGTAGCGGTATACTGTATATTGTGTGGCACAGTGTAGCGGTATACTGTACATTGTAGGGCACAGTGTCGCGGTATACTGTACATTGTGGGGCACAGTATAGAGGTATACTGTACATTGTGGGGCACAGTGTAGCGGTATACTGTACATTGTGGGGCACAGTGTAGACTATATGTGTATAACATAAACATATTTCACATGAAAACTTACAATTACTTGGCTTGGCCCTTGGGGATCTCGGACACCCCTTCCACACTTTGGCCGGGGGCTCGGCGGAGCTGATGTTGTGTTTTATCCTAATGAGAAAGATTTCATAATAAGGATTTGGAGAAGGGGCAGGGGGATAGCAGAGCAAGGAGAGGCTGGTGCTGCTACTAGGGGGTCATACCATGGGGGAGTAATAAAGCCCACCATAATGCCCACCCAGTAGTAATAATTCTCTTTATAATGTGACAGTGCAAAAATACCCCCTTGTAATGCCCCCAGTTGAGCTAATGTCCCCATAGTGCCCCCATAATGTGCCAGTATAAAATACCCCTATATAGTGCCCCCAGTAAATTCCCCCATAGTGCTCCTCTCCCCCTTCCTGCTAGTGCCCCCCATAATGTACTAGTATAAAATGCCCCATATATAGTGCCCCAGTAGATGCCCCTTAGTGTCTGGCCTCTGATAGGCTGCCGGCCTAGTGTCCCCCATAATGCCCCCCAATAATGTGCCAGTAAGTGTCCCCATAGATGCCTCCCCATCATGTGCCAGTATCAAGTGCCTCTCTCCCCCATGTGCCAGTATCAAGTGCCTCTCTCCTTCCCACCCCCCATCTGCCAGTATCATAGTGTCAAACCCCCCCATGTGCCAGTATCAAGCGCCTCTCTCTTCCCCCCATGTCCCATTATCATAGTGCCATCTCCCCCCCAAAAAAGTGCCAGTATCAAGTGCCTCTCTCCCCCCATGTGCCAGTATCATAGTGCCACCCCCCCCACATGCCAGTATCAAGTGCCCCTCTCCTCCCCCCATGTCCCAGTATCATAGTGCCATCTCCCCCCCCCACAAAAAAGTGCCAGTATCAAGTGCCTCTCTCCCTCCCCCCCCTCCATGTGCCAGTATCAGGTGCCTCTCCCCCCATGTGCCAGTATCAGGTGCCAACCCCCCCTCCCCCCCAGGTGCCAGTATCAGGTGCCAGTATCAGGTGCCAACCTCCCTCCCCCCATGTGCCAGTATCAAGTGCCTCCCCCCCCCAGGTGCCAGTATCAGGTGCCAACCTCCCTCCCCCCATGTGCCAGTATCAAGTGCCTCCCCCCCCCAGGTGCCAGTATCAGGTGCCAGTATCAGTTGCCTCCTGCACCCCCATGGCAGTAACAGTCGGGTATTAAAAAAATTATAATAACACTTCTACTTACCTCCATGTCTGCGATGCGATGCAGCCTCTTCCTGTGTCCCACCCTGTATGTCCATATATGGAGTCAGTGCTTGTATTTCAGAAAAGTTTCTTCTGGGATTCAAACCCACAACCTTCTGCTTCAGAGGCAAAGCAGCTAACCACAAGACCATACCAGCTGCCTTGCTGCTGACTGAAAAAAATATGAGACTTCTACTGTTATAGCTGGCTAAGTACATCTATACACATGACAGCTGCTCATATATAGAGATATAGCAGAGCTGAGTGTGCTGGGACAGCTGTCATATACAGATATAGCAGTGCTAGGTGTGTTGGGGCAACTGTCATGTGTATAGATGTACACTTAGTGTAGAAGTCTCATATTTTTTCAATCAGTTGTAATGCAGCCTTTATGGCTGTGTGGGTTAATGCTTTGCCTCTTATACATTGGAGGTTGTGGGTTTGAATCCCAGACACTTCAGGAGACAGTAAGACTCGATCACATTAGCTGCTGCTGTGAAGGGGCCCTGAACACGATATTTAACTAACTTGAAAATAAACTGTCACACACGCTGCCGGGGAGCCGGGGGGCCCCACGCCTCCTTGGCAGCGTGGGCCCCGAAGCAGCTGCTTCCCTGGTAGTTACCCCACTGGTAGGATGGCAGTATTACTGATGAGAGCATTCTAGAAGGGAATTACTATTGGTGGGACTATGAGGAGTACTGTTACTATGGGGAACACTCATTTTTCTTCAGACTAGTATTTGGGGGTACAGAAAAGTGAGGAACCTAAGATGTCCGTGTGTCACACTCTGCAGAGACGAGGCGGCTCAGAGAAGTGTCCGGACCGAACGGAGA
Organism: Bufo gargarizans; assembly: GCF_014858855.1. Lineage (NCBI taxonomy): Eukaryota > Metazoa > Chordata > Amphibia > Anura > Bufonidae > Bufo > Bufo gargarizans. The sequence goes on from NC_058084.1 coordinate 40,481,752, forward strand.
AGATGTTGACAGAGAAGATCTACATCAGACGAGACGTCACCTGGAAGGCCCTGGATGTGAGAGGTATAGCAAATACAGTAAAATGTCTTCAGTGCTAGTGTTTTCAGGGTGGATGGGGGGGATGCGGTTGTTCAACTTAGAGAATTGGGCCATATGCATTGGTGCTTGGGCCCTGGATCTTTTGAGACCCTAGCAACGCCTCTGCCTGAGACAAATATTGGGTATATTTCACCCACCGAACTAACAGATGGATTAACTATATCAATTTCACTGTCACATATGCAGTGCTGGTGTTCCTCACAACAAGAATGGGTATATGTCATCCACCAATCTAACAGACGTATTAACTATATACATTTCACTGTCACGTATGCAGTGCAGGTGTACCCGAGACAAAAATTGAAGATTATGCTAGCTTTAGTTTACTATTAATCTTAATTTTAATAAAGACAGGAGGCGAGTATTTTGCATTAACTCTCTTTACTAACTCCACAGCAGTAAAGAAAAATGTAAAGAGTAACAAGTAGATCACTGCGCAGCATAGTATATAAGGGTCATGCTGCCTGTACACTTCCTCTTTCTAAAAGCGACATCAAAGTCCAGGTTGAGCTCGAACATCCAGAAATTCAACGAAAACTGTAACAGAGGTTTCTGGCGAGCAGAACTTCAGGAGACTTCTGGTAAACGAGGTTGGAGGTAAGACCGAACGAAGCTCTCATCTCATCCTATGGGGTCGTAAGATTAACAAACCAGCGACCAGTGGAGGACCTGAAGAGGGTTACACTGAAAGGAGAGTATAAAATAGGTTAGGTATAGAATCGTAACTATTCACGCTTATGGGCTTTAACGGAATAGTGTAAAGTTAAATCATTACAAATAGGGTGCAAATTATCTAGTGGCTAAATGTATGGTAGGTGTAAGTATGTAATACAACTAAGAACTGTCCGTCAGGGAGGCAATACTTAGGGTGAGAAATTCCGAATATGTCCCAAAACAGAGAGATTATTAAAATCAAGCCCCATATCCGACACCTTGAGATTCACTCCCCCAAAGAGTCAGGGTAGGGAATAGAAGGGAGGGAAAATACTCGCTTCCTGTCTTTATTAAAATTAAGATTATTAGTACACTAAAGCTAGCATAATCTTCAATTTTAAAACATGACAGGAGGCTTCCTATTTTGCAATTTTAACGCTGAAGAAGAGATGTTCCAGCAGAAGGGGGAGTGCGAAAATAAAAGGTACGGAAAGTAGATTCCCTAGACCAGTCCACCGTTCGGAGAATATCCGAAAGGGACGCCCCTGCCATTAGGGCTGATGAAGCCGCCGCTCCGCGAACGGAGTGGGCGCCGAAAGCGGGGTCTATACCTGTGAGGGAAAGGATCCAGCGGATCCAACGGGCCAGCGCGGTGACAGAGACTGGGGCGTAAGGGCGCACGTAGGAAACTAGGAGTTGACCCGACGTAGAGGAACGGAGTGAGGAGGTAACCGAAACATAACTGCGAAGGGTGGACACAACACAGAGCTGCGGGTCGTCTGGAAAAAAGGGATAAGAGACCGACGTCGAACCTGATTTAGTGCGACGAGAGATATGGAATGTGACTCCTTCAGGGGTCACCTCAAAGGCATCGACATCGAAGGCCCGAACGTCCGACACCCGTCGGAAAGACACAAGACAAAGGAGAAAAGCGCACTTAGCGGATAGTTGGCGAAGGGAGAGGCGGTCATTCGGAGGCCAATCCCTGAAAAAACGGAGAACCAGTCCCACGTCCCATAGGTGATGGTACTTGGGGGCTGGGGGGCGGCGGAGCCGCATGCCGCGGAGTAGGCGACAGACCAGAGGATCTTTGCCGACCGGGAGGTCCCCGACGGGAGTATGGGCTGCCGAAATCGTGGAGCGAACGACGTTGATAGAGCGATAAGAGCAGCCAGAAGAAAACAAGGAGGAAAGAAAACTGAGAATCATGGGAACAGGTGCCATAAATGGATCGGAGTCCCGTTCCATGCACCAAGTAGACCAGGAGGCCCAAGCTGAAAGGTAGCAGCGTCTAGTTCCCGGGGCCCATGAGTCCCATAAGAGGTCCCTAGCAGTCTGCGATAGTCCGTTGACTCGCCAGGAACCCCGGAAAGAGACTAAGCCACCAGAGGTAGTCGATCTTCCAGGATGAGCGGGTGGAGACATCCTTTGGGATCCGTGAACAGGTCCTGGAAGGATGGAAGGAGGAGAGGATCCATGTAGGAGGAGGCCAGGAGGTCCGGGAACCATGGTTGACTCTGCCACAAGGGCGTTATGAGAACCAGTTTGATTTGCTGTGTCCGCATCTGGTGTCATGTTCTCGCAATCATGGAGAATGGGGGAAAAGCGTAGGCTCCTGTCGCCGGCCATTGTTGGAGAAATGAGTCTGTCGCCTTGCTCTCCGGGTCCGGGAGCCAGCTGAAGAACTCCGGGGTCTGGTGATTGTTGCGAGAGGCGAACAAATCCAGGTGAAAGGGACCCCTCCGGGCTGCCAGGGCCCTGAAGATTCTCGTGTTCAGCTTCCAGTCGCTGACGTCTCTCCAGTGACGAGAGAACCTGTCGGCTGCGAGGTTGATTTCTCCCGGCAAGTATTCCGCTTGTAACGTGATGTTGCGAGGGAGGCAGTAGTCGAAGATGTCCCTCGTGATATCCGACAGTAGGCGTGAGCGAGCGCCTCCTAGGCGATTGATGTACTGGACTGCAGAGATGTTGTCCATGCGAAGGAGGATGCAACAATTCGAGCTCTCCCGAGCTCGACAGTCCGGGTGCACCGGGACTGACAGGTATGCATCTTTTAGATCGAGCCTGGCGAACCAGTCGTTGCTCCGAAGAAGGTCCCGCAGAAGGTGGATGCCCTCCATCTTGAAGTGGCGGTAGACCACGTACGCGTTGAGGGCGCGAAGATTGATAACTGGGCGGTATTCTCCCGACTTCTTCCGCACAAGGAAGATGTTGCTGAAGTAACCTCCCTGTTCGTGGACTGGTTGAATAGCCCCTTTGTCCCGAAGATCGCATAGCTCCGAGTTGACGAGGTTGTGGTCGAAAGACGACATGTGGATGGGGTGAGGGGGCTGAACCTGAAAGGGGGTTCCCACTAGGTCTATGATATAACCCTGCACTGTTTGTAGAATCCATGCGTCTGAGCAAAGGGCGGCCCAATTGTGGAAAGAAAGGGAAATACGGCCCGCAGTGCGGGTACATGGTAACAACGGAGGAATATGGGTCCTTACCTGCAGTAAAGCGGGAACGTCCGTGTCCGCGGATTCCACGGCCTCTATTCGAGCATCTGGAAAAGGGTCGTTGCTGATAGTCCCTTGTCGGATAAAATGGTGTTGGTTGAGTACGGGGGCCTGAAGGCCAAAATCGGCTGGCGGCACGGCCCCGTTGCCGGCCAGCCCTTCCAAAAACCCCTCTGGTAGGGTTGCTCCTGAAGACACTGCGCATTGAGGATTGCGCCTTATTAAGGGAGGTGAACATGTTGACATGTTTGTTTAATTCCTTGAGGAATGGTTCACCGAAAAGTTTTCCTTGTGCCTGGGGCCCAATCTCTTTTGTGCCAAGGTCTGCCAATTTACCGTTAATACGGAATAACGCTGCTTTTCGGCTCTCCGAAGAGAGCGTAACATTGGCGTTTCCGATGAAACAAAAACAACGTTGTGCCCACTCACGAATGTCATGTGCCCATTCCCTGAAGTCCTCGGTGGAGAAGGAATCGGCTTTGGCGTAGGCATCATCCGCCAGATACATAATGCGAGCCAGGGGGCCTACGGAATCCAGTAGGTTATCTTGGGCGCCCCATAGGCCTTTCCCTACCCCCCATCGAGGGTCTCTGCCACTGCGCATCATAAAGGTCGTCATAACTTTGTCAAATTCTGGGGTCTGAGCGACCTTATCCGGCAGGGAAGGTCGTGGGCATTCAGACCTGAGTCGGTTGCGGACCTCTTTCTCCAGAGGTTTGCGGAGCCACAGGTGCATGAACCTGGAAAGGTGTTCTGGAGGCGACCATTCACCCGATCTGGGGTGTCGTATGTTGCGAGGATCGAACATCGCCTGACCTGAGGGGTCCATAATGGTGTCTGAGTCAAGAGGAGGTTCTGCGTCAGCAGTGTCTTCGATACCTCTTGCCTGGGCCGCACCCAGGAGGGTCTCCTGCATGTAAGCGGAAACAGACTTCTCGTCCGAGCCCCATGTGTCGTAATCCGACTCTGAAGCGTCAGCTTGCCACTCATCTAGCACTGACATGGAGTGGGTAGGGTCCTGTTCTTCTTCTGAAGAGTACTCCTGACGCGGGGCCGGAGTGTGAAGTTTGGCAGGTTTACGCTTGGCAGGTGCCTTACCCTTGGGTGTTTTGGGTGTATAGTCCTCGCCTTTGTCATGGCGTTTCGTAGGGCGGGATTCATCCCCTGTCTGATAGTTGGACAGGTCGAAGTCCGACTCGTGCCGTGGACATCTGCGAGTTTTAGGTACGTCAGGAGCCGAAGCTCAGGCCTTGGAGAGTGCCTTCTCCACAGAGGCAGCGACAGCTGCATTAATCATAGCCTGGAAGTCTACAGGGACATTCTGGGAATTCTCCATGATAAGGGTCGGCTGGTATGTCACTGAAAGGTACAGTAATAAACGGGCACCCAGGTCTTGAGAACAGGCGTATGGTCAGTTTTAATAGTATGGGAACAAAGCCCAGTATAAACCCCAGCAGGGTAAAGTAGTGACCTTATAAACTGGGGCTCACCCAGTTAGAGAGAACTGCAAAAGCTAGTTTCCCAATAAGCAGCGTATTAATAGTGGGGGCTCACCCCGGTCGCACAGGGTTGAAACCCTTAAATGCAGGTCACAATAATAAACAAGCAGCACTGACCTGACTGACCCAGCCACATGAGGCACAGAGAGAACTGAATAGTAGTCTGAGATAGGCACAGGGGTGAAAACCAGTAATGAGGGAGTACAGCTAATTAGTACAGTCACACTGAATCCCCAATGAGATGTTATGAGGTAAAATTAAGATGGCCGTAAGTATGGGACTAAATTTTCGTGCCAGCCGTGATTTGGAAGTGGGCCGGCACGAAAAACGGCCGCGAAAACGGCGGGAAAACGGCCGCGAAAATGGCGCGAAAACAGCCGCGAAAATGGCGCGAAAACGGCCGCGAAAATGGTGCTAAAAGGAGGAAGCCAGGAGGCACTCCAGGCTAGAGGGGGACCTGAGGAACCCGAGGTAAATGATAATAATACGATATAGTAAGAATAAATGTACAAGAAGTAATATAGCTCCAGGGGAGCAAAAAGTCTGACCAGTCTGTGATGGAGCAGTAAAGAAAGAGGAAGTGTACAGGCAGCATGACCCTTATATACTATGCCGCGCAGTGATCTACTTGTTACTCTTTACATTTTTCTTTACTGCTGTGGAGTTAGTAAAGAGAGTTAATGCAAAATAGGAAGCCTCCTGTCATGTTTTAAAATTGGGTATATTTCACCCACCAAACTAACAGACAAATTAAAGCTCCATTCACACGTCCGCAATTCTGTTTCGCATTTTGCGGAACGGAATTGCAGACCCATTCATTTCTATGGGGCCACACTATGTGCTGTCCGGATCCGGAAATGCGGATCCGCACTTCCGTTTCCAAAAAAAATAGAACATGTCCTATTCTTGTCCGCTATTGCGGACAAGATTAGGCATTTTCTATTATAGTGCCTGCGATCTTCGGAACGCACATTTCCAGTGTATGTGTTTTGCGGATCCGTGGATCCGCAAAACACATACGGATGTGTGAATGGACCCTAAACTATGTCAATTTCACTGTCACATTTGCAATGCAGGTGTACCTCAGAGAAAAAATGGGTATATTTCACCCATCGAACTAACAGACAGATTAACTGGATTAATTTCCCTGTCACATGTGCAGTGCAGGTGTTTGTGTCTGTTAAGAAACTGCCAAGTCAAATTCCTTGCAAGTGCAAACTTATAGGGCCAAATAAATTGAATCTAATTCTGATTCTGTACCTCACACAGATAATGGGAATATGTCACCCACCAAACTAACAGACGGATTAACTATTATTTTTTGTGTCAGGGGGGCAAAGATGGTGCATTGCACCCACAAAAGATTACTATAGGTCACCCACAGAATTAGCAGCCAGATTTAGTATTATATTTCTGTGTCAGGGGTGCAAAGCTGGTGTATTGCACCCAAAAAAAAATCTTTATACAGTAGGTCACCCACAAAACAAATAGCCAGATTCCTAACACTCTCCCTCACTTCAGCTGCCTGCTTCCTGTCCCTGCACTACTCAGAGCTGATGGGCGGTGCTACAAGTGATCCAACTTATTTAGAGGCTGGGTCACATGATGCACCGGCCAATCACAGCCATGCCATTACTAGGCATGGCTGTGATGGCTTCTAAGGGAACACAGCTTAAAGGGAACCGGTGATCAACATTATGCTGCCCATACTAATGACAGAATAAAGTAGAGACAGGCGAGTAGATTTCAGCGGTCTGTCATTTAAAAGTTAAAAGTAAGTGGTTGCCAAGAACCAACATCACAGTTATTGCAGACTGGCTGGAAAAGAGTCACGGCCACCTGAGAAGAGTCCTGGTTATTCATAAATTCCTGCTCTCCTGCCCACCTGCTGATGACTGACCGTCTTCTACCTAGTTTTCTCCCTTTTTCTCTAGGAGAGAACTGCCAATCAGCAGATGGGCGGGGAGAGCAGGAGTTCATGAATAACCAGGACTCTTCTCAGGTAGATTTGACTCTTTCCAAGGCCTGTGCTGCAATCATTATGATGCTGGTTCTCAGCAACCACTTACTTTTAGCTCATGAGTGATACACCGCTGACATCAGCACGTCTGTCACTATTTTATGCTGCCCTCAGTGAGGTCAGCATAAAGTTGATGACAGATTCCCTTTAAAACCTTGTTGATTGGCTGCCCTGCAGCCTTTCAACTAGCTTTATTTAAAATGCCCGAACACCGAACTCGAACCCAAACTTTTCCGGCAAAGTTCAGGTTCGGGTTCTGGTCCGGGCACCCGAACTCGCAAAGTTTAGTACGGAACCGAAATTTACAGTTCGGGTTCGCTAAACACTATCAGTGAGTAGTGTTCGGGCATTTAATAAAGCTTGTTGAAAGGCTGCATGGCAGCCAATCAACAAGCTTTTAAGCTGTAAGCACTTAGAAGCCATCACAGCCATGCCTAATAATGGCATGGCTGTGATTGGCTGGTGCATCATGTGACCCAGCCTTTATACAAGCTGGATCATGTGTAGCACCGCCCATCAGCTCTGAGTATTGCAGGGACAGGAAGCAGGCAGCTGAAGTGAGGGGATCTTTTGCGGGTGCAATGCACCATCTTTGTACCATGACACAAAAATATAATAGTTAATCTGTCTGTTAGTTCAGTGGGTGACATATACCTATTTTTTGTCTGAGGTCTACCTGCACTGCATCCGTGACAGTGAAATTGATATAATTAATTTGTCTGTAAGTTCGGTGGGTGAAATATACCCAATTTTTGTGTGAGGTACACCTGCACTGCATACGTGACATGGAAATTAATATAGTTCATCTGTCTGTTAGTTCAGTGGGTATTCTCAAAGAATGAGGAGAGCATCAAATAATGGACGTGGCCCTGGTCGAGGTGCTGCTGGTGGAGCTCCTGTTGCAGGGAGAGGACGTGGTCGATCTGTGCCAGCAACAAGCCCAAATGAAAAACCTTCCTCAGGTGCATGTAGGCGACAGAACGTTCAGCATTATTTTGTAGGCCCCAATGCCAGTGTACGAATGGTGAGGCCAGAACAAGTAGAGCCGCTAGTAGATTGGGTGGCTGACAGTGCCTCCAGTTCCTTCACATTGTCTCCTACCTGGTCCCCTGCTGAGAGCGCAGAGTTGGCATCTGCAGCCCATGGGCATCTGTGTTTCAGCTCACCCCCTTGCAAATCAGCCAAGCAGTCTGAGCACCAAGTCATGCAGCGGTCTCTTATGCTTTTTAATGACTCTGCTGGCAGGTTTTCCGTGGGCCATCCACCTAGCCCTGCCCCTGAAGTGGAAGAGATTGAGTGCACCGATGCCCAACCACTTATGTTTCAGGATGTGGACATGGGAGGACCACTGCAGCACATCTCTGATGATGACAAAACACAGGTGGCAACTGCTGCGAATTTCTACAGTGTGCAGACCGGCAAGGAGGGCAGGGGTAAAAAGTGGGTGGAAGATGATGTGGAGGATGATGAGGTCCTAGACCCCACATGGAATCAAGGTCATGCGAGAAGCATGTGCAGTTCGAAGGAAGAGGTGGTGGCCACACAGCGCCAGCCGCACAGCAAAAGAGGGAGCAGGGTGCAAAAGCAGAGCAGCCGTCCCCTAGCCATTACGCCTTCTACTGCCCACCACACCCAGGGACTGAGCACACCAAAGCGAGCTCCAAGGAGTTCCCTGGTGTGGCAGTTCTTCAGACAATGTGCTGATGACAAGACACGAGTGGTTTGCATGCTGTGCAATCAGAGCTTGAAGTGAGGCATGTTCTTATTCAGTAAACTGGGAGTTGTTTATATCGTTAAATTTTAAGTGTGTGTGTGTGTGTGAAAAATCTCACAACAAAAAAATATGCAAAAGGAAAAGTTCTTTGTTTATAAGGTCACAGAAATTAACCAAACGTTTGGCATATATTTCAGTTATTCCGGGTACTTTCTCTGGCACACCTTTCCCCCGAGGCCGAAACAATAATCTCCCCTTATATATAATTTACTTACAGTTCTGAAGACTCAGGGGTGCTGGCTGGCTTGGCCTCAGGGGTGCTGACTGGCTTGGCCGGGCAGAAGGAGTGTGGGAGACTGTGAGGCATTTTTTTCCAAGCTGCTCCGGATCAGTGCTCTGGGCAGCTGGGCTCTGGGCTGGAAGTGGGCACAATAAGAAAAAAATATTTTTCATTACACCTCAGGACAGACCACCAATCAGACCCCCAAAGTTAATCAGACCTCAGCTAACAGCCCCAATAAGATCCCCAATGTTAATAAGACCTCAGATAAGAGCACCATGCCTCATAGCAGCCCCCAGTGCCTCTCCAGCAGCCCCCAGTGCCTCTCATCAGCCCCCCAGTGCCTCTCATCAGCCCCCCCCCAGCGCCTCTCATCAGCCAGTAATAACAGCCCCCACCAATCATGTGCAGTAATAACAGGGCCCCCCAATCATGTGTCAGTAATAACAGCCCCCCAATCATGTGCCAGTAATAACAGGGCCCCCAATCATGTGCCAGTAATAACAGCCCCCCCAATCATGTGCCAGTAATAACAGCCCCCCATCATGTGCCAGTAATAACAGCCCCCCCATCATGTGCCAGTAATAACAGCCCCCCCTAATCATGTGCCAGTAATAACAGCCCCCCCTAATCATGTGCCAGTAATAACCCCCCCAATCATGTGCCAGTAATAACAGCCCCCCCTAATCATGTGCCAGTAATAACCCCCCCAATCATGTGCCAGTAATAACATTGCCTAGTAGTGCCAGCAGCCTATCAGAGGAACAGGAAAAGGACACACCTCCCTGCCCTTCTCCTCCGCACAGCCTTCTGTTTGTATCGCTGTCCTGAGGACGGCGATACAAACAGATCACTATGGAGATGAGCGTCTAGCTTCCACAATGGAAGCGCTCATCTCAGTGCCTGCCCCGCCGCCCCCGCACACATTGCCCCGCTGCCACTGGGTGGGATTTGACCATACCTGTCCCCCCCGCATTATTTCCTGGGGGAAAGGGAATCCGGCATCCTACGCCCATGGCACCTGCCACCCAGCAAACAAAGGATGTGGCAGCAACGCCACCACCTTTGTCACCATCACCAAGCATCTCCACATTGTCCCATGGAAGCATTCAGCTGTCCATCTCCCAAACACTGGAAAGAAAGAAGAAGTTCCCCCCTACCCACCCGCGATCCCTGGCTCTAAATGTCAGCATTTCAAAATTCCTGACCTACGAAATGCTTTCATTCCGTCTGGAGAGACTATTAAAAACCTTATGGTGGTGGCTGTCCCACAGTAAGTTCTGCTCAGCTGTCACTACTTTTCCAGGCAAACCATCCCTGCTCTGCACAACCAAGTGGTGGACAAAATTATGTGTGCACTGCGCAATGCCATCTGTGGCAAGGTCCACATAACCACCAATACGTGGACCAGTAAGCACGGGCAGGGATGTTATATCTCCCTAACTGCACACTGGGTAAATGCAGTGGTGGCTGGGCCTGAGGCGGATAGCAGTTTGGCGCATGTCCTTCCACCACCGAGGATTGCAGGATGTTTCTATTTGCCTCCTGTTGCCTCCTACTCCTACTCCACTTCCTCTTCTACCAGCTCCTCATCCGGTCAGCGTAACACCTTCACCACCAACTTCAGCACAGCCAGGGGGAAACAACAGCAGGCAGTTTTGAAACTCATCTATTTGGGGGAAAAACCTCACACCACGCAGGAGCTGTGGACAGGCATGGAACAACAGACCGATGAGTGGTTGGTGCCACTGAGCCTGAAGCCTGGCCTGGTGGTGTGCGATAACAGGCAAAATCTCGTAGCAGCTCTGGTCCTATGGTTTGACGCACATCCCTTGCCTGGCGCATGTGCCGAATTTGGTGGTGCAGAGGTCCCTGAAAAATGACCCCAATATGTCATATCTGCTGCAGAAAGTGCGGGCTGTCTCTGCGCTCTTTCAGCATTCTCACCCTGCAGAGTATTTTCGGCCTTCCAGCTCACCACCTCATATGCGACACACCCACAAGGTGGAACTCCACCTTGCACATGCTGGAGAGACTGTGCTAGAAGCAGCAGGTGATAGTGGAGTTTCAGCTGCAAGCACACACGGGTGAGTCGCTCTACGGAACAGCACCACTTCACCACCAATGAGTGGGCCTTCATGCGGGATGTGTGTGCTGTGTTGCGCTCTTTCTAGTACTCCACCAACAGGGCCAGTGCCGATGACGCCGTCATTCGCGTTACTATCATACTTTTATGTCGCCTTGAAAAACCACTTCCGGCAATGATGGTAGAGGATGTGGCACATGAGGAAGAGGGATCATTTCCACGGTTATCAGGCCAGTCATTTACAAGTGTCTCGGAGGGTGGGTTACTGCGCAACAGAGGCCAGGTACACAATTGTCAAGCCAGGGCACAGTTCTGGAGTGTATGATAGCTCCCTGAGAAGGAGGATGATGATGAGGAGGAACCGTGTTCACAGCAGGGTGGCACCCAAACCAGCTTATGGACATCACTGGAGCGTGGCTGGGGGGATACAAAGGACACAGACGATGCACTTCCCACAGAGGACAGTTTGTCATTGACTCTGAGCAGCCTGGCACACATGAGCGACTACATGCTGCAGTGCCTGCGCAATGACCGCCGATTTGCTCACATTCTAACCAGTGCTGATTACTGGGTGGCTACCCTTCTGGATCCCCACTACAAGGACAACGTGCCATCTTTAATTCCGTCACTGGAGCGTGATAGGAAGATGCGCGAGTACAAGTGCATGCTGGTAGATGCGCTGCTGGTGGCGTTTCCACCTGACAGTGGGGGCTCAGTTGAAGCACAAAGCGAAGTCAGAGGAGGAGTAAGAAGTAGCCAACTCAGCTGGGGTACCTCCAGCACCTCAGAAGGGAGGGTTAGCATGGCCAAAATGTGGAAAAGCTTTGTCAGCACGCCACAACAACCAGCACCACCAGCTGATATGAAACGTCTTTGCAGGAGGCAGCATTTTAGCCACATGTGGAACAGTACGTGTGCACAAGTCTACACCTACTGATTGATGGGTTTGCCCCATTCAACTTCTGGGTCTCCAAATTGGGCACATGGCCTGAGCTTGCCCTTTGCGCCTTGGAGTTCGTGGCCTGCCCTGCGGCCACTGTATTGTCCGAACGTGTGTTTAGCACGCCAGGGAGGTTGATAACAAGCGCAGCCGCCTGTTCACAGCCAATGTGGACAAGCTCGCTTTCATTAATATGAACCAGGAATGGATCCCACGGGACTTGTCCATATCTTGTGCTGAGTAGACAAGTTTACTGGCCGTACCCAGCCATTGTTATACTCCAGCGCACTTTCTCTTTGCATTCTCTTTTCTATTTCCCAATGTTTTGGGGTCTTCCCAAATTAATTTTAATATTTTTTTTAAAGAACAAAAACAGTGTTGGCTACCTCCCCCTCCACCGCCGATTCCACCTACACCGCCACATCCACCGCCTCCTCAACCTCCTACTCCACTTTGACCTTCACCTCCTAGTTCAAGATTATTATTTTTTATTTTGTTCTATTCTATGTTATTTTAAGTAATTTCCCTATCCACATTGGTTTGCAGGGCAATTGTCCTGCTCTTACCCCCATTTTGAATCATTTTGCAGCCCTCTAGCCCGTACTATGTCTATTTCACAGGCATTTTAGTGCCCCAAAGTCCTTCAATGGGGTTCGGGTTCCGGGTCAAGTTTGGGTCCCGAACCCGAACTTTGAGCCGAAGTTCGGCCTAACCCATCGAACCCGAACTTCCAGGTTTTCGCTAATCCCTGCTTACTAATCTACAACTATTCTCCAGATTTCTAGTAATTATAATCTCTAATAATATTATACTCAAGTGAATTCATTATCAAAACCCTCTGGTAGGCAGCTTCATCGTCTCACTACTCTTACAGCAAGGGGCTTTGCTAGGTTAAAATATTCTGGGCCTGGGCCCCTGATGTTTTGTCCCAGGCCCCGGCAATACGATTTAATCTAATGCACTGGAACAGCTGAAGGACCTGTGGTGACATCACAAGTCATGTGACCAGTAAAACAGGCAGTGGTTGAGAAGGACCTGCGATGATGTCACCATCATGTGACCAGTGCAGGAGAGGACGGCACTAAAGAGGAGAAGTACTGGGGCAAGAAGCTGTGCTGATGTCTGCTACCTGAGGAGAGGTAAGTGAAGGGAGAGGCAGAGCAATGCTGGGAGTTGTGGTTATTTAACTGGGACTGGAATTGAGACTGTATGTTAGGGCTGAAGGGAGGGGTGTTATTTACATGGAACTGTGTGTTGGAGGTGGCTGGGAAGGGGGTTCATGTTATTTACATGGGACTGTATGTTGATGGCAGCTGTGGGAGGGGATTATGTTATTTACATGGGACTGTATGTTGGAGGCGGCTGGGGGAGGGAGTGATGTTATTTACATGGGGCTGTATGTCGGAGGGGCCTGGGGGAGACATTGATGTTATTTACATGGGACTGCATGTTGATGGCGGCTGTTGGAGGGAGTGGTGTTATTTAAATGGGACTGAATGTTACAGGGGTCTGAGGGAGGGAGTGCTGTTATTTACATGAGACTGAATGTTGAGGGGGCAATGTTATTTAAATGGGACTGTATGTTAAAGGTGGCTGGTGGGGGGGGGGGAATTATGTTATTTACATGGGACTGAATGTTGAGTGGATGATGTTTACATGGGATTGCATGTTGAAGGCAGCTGGGGAGGGGGTGATATTATTTACTTGGGACTGTATGTTGAAAGCGGCTGGGGAGGAGGTGATGGTATTTACATGGGGCTGTATTTTGGAGCGGGCTGTATATATAGAGAGGTGTTATTTACACGGAACTGTATATTGGAGGGGTCTGGAGAGATGTTGTGATGTTATTTACATGGGACTCTAGGGTGGAGGGAGGGAAATAGTGTTATTTACATGGGACTGTATGTTGGAGGGGCTGAAGGGAGGGGTATGATGTTATTTACATGGGACTTTATGATGGAGGGAGGAATATAACTACAAGAGGCACTGCAAATCCAGGGGACATAATAGGTGTTCTTATAACTATTGGGGGCTCTATAGGAAGGACTTATAGATCTGCCTTATTTCTACTAAAAGCATTATGGGGGGCCTTATTACTACTGAGGGGTCTGTAGAGAGCGCTATTACCACTGGGGGGAACAATAGGGGGGCCTTATTTCTACTAGGGGCTCTGTGAGTGTATTATTAATACTGGAGGGCTCTTCTACTAATGGGAGCACTCTTGGGGAGCATTATCCCAGTTGGGGACACTATAGGGAGCAGTATTACTAATGAGGGCATCATAGAAGAGAATTAATATTGGTGGGACTATGAGGAGCACTATTTCAATGGGGGGACTATTATTTCTTCAGGATAGTATTTGGAGTTTTGGGGGGCACAGTGAGCAGCAGAATGACATTGTGGGGACTCCAGGTTGGGGGATGATGATAGAAATGTGAAGAATCTCAGATGTCTGTTACACTCTGCAGATACGAGGGGGCTGAAATAAGTTGTACGGAACGAATGGAGAAGATGATGACAGAGAAGATCTACATCGAGGAGACGTCACCTGGGAGGCACTGAATGTGACAGGTACCGTATGTGCTGCAGCAAAATGCGGTGTGTGTGGGGGAGGATGGCGACTGGGCCATATTCATTGGGGCTTGGGACCCGGATCTTTTGAGACCCTAGCAACGCCCCTTTCTTACAGTAAAGAACTCCTTCTATTTTGACACGGGAGCCTTCTTTTCTATGGTTATAAAGGATGTCCCCTTGCAAAGTTCACATTGTGGGTTTTAATAGGTGTAAAGGGGGAATATTATTCACCAATATTATGCGAATATCGATAATTAATATTCCTAAATAGGAGGAGCCACCTGGTGATGACTCCGCCTATTTATACCTTTATATAATAACAACACAATACTTTCGCTATGCTTTACACTAATCACTAATGCTAGCTGCATGCGCCTTACTAACTCGCTACCGCTAACAAGTACACGCTACACAAAGGGTACAAATATAACGGTATTTATTTAACACACTAAGCACGCAATACACTAACAATACACAGCACTACACATATACAATACTCAAACTATGCTACACGTTCCCAATTCCCCCCATAAACTAACTAGACAATTCACACATACAAGTATAACAACCCACCCGCCTAGCTCTATACTGTCCCTACGGGGTTACAAGAGGGTATAGATTCAGCACTGCAAGGGTTATTTGCCAGTGAGTGCTGAGGTTAATACCAGCAGGAGAGCTGGGGTTCTGGCAGGGTAGGGACATCAGGGGCACAGAATATGGTTGGCACTGCAAGGGAGGTACAATGCCATGCCAGTTTATACTCAGCCATCTCCAGGGCCAAATGGGCCTCTCTTCCTTCAGGCAGCAGTCCTCATGTGTCTCTGAATCCAGTCTGGTTGCAAGGGGGTTAGGCCTCTGTTCGGTTTGGGTTATTATAGCCCCAAAACAGCCCCCTCCTCCTTCCTCAGGCATGTGACATCATAGTGTGGTTTTTGATGTCTCTGGTTAGAAGGTCCCCTCACAAATGGTGCCAAAGTGTCTGATTGCTTTAGGCCTGAACAAAAGGGGACTGGATGCTAATCAGCTGTTATCCTACAGGCTATCAGCACAAGTTTTACTCTAAACAACTCTGTTGATAACAGTTGGAATTGAACCGGGGGTATGAATGGGCAGCAATAAGCCCACATACATACTGCCATACTGACATAAGTGTATATACATAGACACGTGTGCAAATACATACACACATATCTATATATACACACCCCCTAGCATATATCTGGGGCATCACATACAGGGGACATGCATATGTCCCCACTTGCCATACAGGGCCAATATATACACGGTCATACAGGAAATATATACTAACTATAAGGGGACACATATATACTAATATAAGGGGGATTATAAGGGGGCACAGCTTCCAGGGACCACATATTTCCCACAGGGGCCACCATGAGCCCCTGGAGATCACCATGGGCAGACGTGTGCAGATGCTGGGCACATCTGCGCACATCACCCCATGATGCGGTGGTTAATGTATGCATATATATACCATACATGCCCGCACGTGTTTGCAGGCATGCATGGATATACACGCATACGTCTCAACCCTTCCTCAACAATCCCCCTGTTGTCGGACTATATAATACGACAATATATTGGGGGAACGGGTTGAGATATATTTGCCCCCCCCTCAACCCCATCCTAGGTGGAAGTTCAGGAAGAACTGTAGTGTACACTGTTGTTTAGGTACTTAGACATCCCTAATCCATTTTCCTCCGACCTGCCCTTCACCGTAACCTACTCCTCCGTCCACAGGATACACAGTCTTCTTCTTGACATCTTTAGGATACCACACACCCACAATCTCTTTAACAGTCTTTTAGTGTCGGCCACCCCCACTATGGAGTGACCACACCCCCACAGTCTCTCGGTAATTCTGCCGATCTTCAGGTATCTTCGTCCCCCCCAATTCTGGAGCGGGTTCACCCTTACAGTCTTTAACTGGCCTTTCTTTAACAGTCTCTTGGTGTCGGCCACCCCCACTTTGGAGTGACCACACCCCCACAGTCTCTCGGTCGTTCTGCCGATCTTCAGGTATGGCCCGCCTCCAAGGCATCTGGAGCGGGTTCACCCTCACAGTCTCAGTCCCAACGTCTGTTTTCCATCTTGATGGGTGCGGTTCTCCCGTGGACAGATTAATAGGTCTTTACAAGGCAGGTCAGACTCTTAAGCGGTGATGTCATAGTACCTAAATTCTACTGCGGAGAACACCTCCGCCACACTACACATCCAGCCCTTCCCTTAAGAACTTCACCGTTCCAGGGTTCAAGGTGGCAAATGAATGATCCTGTCCCTATCGTGACCTAACCTTATCCCCATTCACACAAAATACATGTTACATCCCTCCCAACACCACCAAATTCCATTACATGTGTGTACCCATAGAGACTCATGCAACCTGGCATTCCTCTCTACCTCCAAAGACACAGGTAGGTCGTAGACCCCTGTGTCAATGGGAAACGACTATAGGATAAAATGTGTACAGTCAAATGATAGCTCACCGCAGTGCGTTGGGCGAGTTTTGGGCTGTCACACATTTGTACCTAGAGTGTCTATGGGTACACCATCAACCGACAAACAAAATCAATAAATACAATGTGCTATGGGGTTTCAGGGTAGTACATGTTATACGTCCCGAACCCCCATAGAAAACAAAGAGTGTCCATACAATAATATTTGGCTACAGGAACCATGTTTGGTTATGTCCTGAGCCTCCTCCTCTGGATAGTTCTGTACAGTTCTGTCTGGTTCTGGTGTATTTTGGTCAGTAAGTCCCTTGACACTCCGATACACAGTCTACTGTAGATGACGATCACCAGAACCAGAAGAAGTTTCACTGGGTGAAACAAGTGCTCTTCCACCCGAACGTCTCCGAATCTTCCTCCAGAGCCTTAAATAATGCTCCCGCTGGATTGTGGCACAGTCTTCCATCTCTAGAACACCTCTAGGCAGAGGTCGCTTGGTTGCCAAAATCCAGTGGGATCCTCTGGAGTCTCCCAAGAGTGTCAGGGGGAATAGCTGGCCTCTTCCGTGGCCTCTCCTGGGTTTTTCTTCCGCTCCATATAAAACCTATGGCAGAAGAAAATACCAGGCGCTCCCAGGGGAATTTCTCCCCTAACGGTGCAGTTCAATGTACAAAAATTCCCAGCACCAATACCTTTGACCCATGGGTAGAGAAAGGTATTGGGCTGCCCTTTGTCTCACAGGACTCCTCATTATCCCAACACTGGTGTCTGAACACCCTACCTTCAGAGGAGCGTGTCCTCTGCTACACATCCCTCTGCACCAACAGATAAGGATGGCCTCCCTACTAGGTTAGGATAACTGGAGTTCTGTGGACAAAGCACCATCTTGATGGCACCGCATCCCTGTCCACTCATGTGTACCCAGGCTGACTTCCCCCT
The DNA here is from genome assembly GCF_014858855.1 of Bufo gargarizans. Lineage (NCBI taxonomy): Eukaryota > Metazoa > Chordata > Amphibia > Anura > Bufonidae > Bufo > Bufo gargarizans. Next base: position 40,499,526 of record NC_058084.1, read on the forward strand.
GTGATCCCATCTTGTGGAGGCCCGCGGAACCAACGGCATAGGCATGCCCCGGCTCCCCAGGACCCCACAACACAAGAACACAGTCCACACTCTGCTGCCAAACACTCTGCGTCCAATCCCTATCAGAGCTGTGCTACCTGCTCGGACTAGAATTAAGTGCGCAGCACAACATTACACCAATGTTGTCTGTCCGCCCCAGTCCCCAGCGCAACACAGCCCTACCGAAAACCTTGAGCACAACAGTGTTATCTGTATCGATCAGAGACCCTGGTTGCCCAGAATAATATCACATCATCCTTCGTGTGCTGCATGAAGAAGGTCCTTATGCCTTCTCCCGACCAGCAGGATTTCCCGTGTGATATTATCTGCTCGCGACCCTATACGTTCTCGATCCACAGTATAACACTGCTCCGCTCCAAGGGGACACAGAATGAAACAAGACAGCAGACGGGACATTACAACACTACATAAATCAGCCTGGTGGAACACACTCATAGACAAGGACCACCATCAACATCAAAGAGAACGTTACAATGGACAACAAAAACACACAACATGGACATGTATAGGGAACAAACGGTGTAACAAATAGTACAGGGGTGTCAAATGTTGCCTAGCCTAGCTTGGCCACTCTGGCCCCTCAGCAGCTGATGAGGCATGTGTCGCCGAGAGGTACCCCTTTATGGCCAAACTGACTAGATCCCGCTGCACGATTTGTTACCTGAATCCCATCACTGGACACATTGCAATTACTTGCACAAGGGCAATTCCTTGCAATGTGTCCTTTGTTCCCACACCTGAAGCACCTGATTGGGCTTACTGTCCTGTGTGTTTTGCAGTGGCTTCGCTATATGACCCAAGCCACCACAAGCAAAGCATTTTATGTTTGCCTGGTGTGGCCTAGGTCCGTCCACACTGCAACCGCGCTCCCTGAATTGTTCCATCTTCAGGGAGGCACTTTTCACGATGTTTCTTTTCCCCAAAGTCAGGGAGAAATCTCTGTTAGTCTGGACAGGCTTGGTCTGGTGATTTGGCCTGTCACAGACTACTCTCCCCCCTATTTGCCCTGTATAGGGCAAAGTTTTGGGATATTCCGACCCTGGCTTTATGGGAAAAGAAAGGGCCGGCACCAACTTGGTGATGACCTGTTGCATGCCCGAAATTATCTGGGAGCTTACAACAACCTGAGCCTTCAGTTTGGCTACCGTCACATTAGTAGAGGCAGTCCGCTCCTTGAAGGCCTTGACCTCAGTATAAGACTGGGTCAACATAGCCTTAATTTCCTCCTTCTGCTTCTGCATTTCCACTAATTGTGACTGTATTCGAGCCACCTGCGCATCTCGGTCAACAGTAGACTGCACATTCTCCGCCAGCTGTGCCCGCAATGCCGAAACCTGGTCGGAACTATTGGCACAGCACTGGCAGTGAACAGCCGGAGGAATTGTCTCTGTTGACTGAGACACGAGCGCCACTTCCTTTGGCTTACAGATGCTAGCCTCAAACGTATGAACGAGTTTGGCCAGCATCTGAAGCCGTTTAGTGGCCTTATTCAACACCGTCCGTTTGTTAACACAAAGCTTGTCATAACTACAAGCCTGTGCCAACAAATCGGACCACAGCATTTCTGCTGACTTGGAGGTGGTGGGGAGGATGGGATTGAATGTGCTGTGTCTGCTCAAGTGTTGCAGTGTGGGGAAGTCCATACTCACCGTTTGAGCATCCATCTTCTCCTTGGGGCCGTACCTCCTCGCAGCTGCTTGGAAGAAGTCCATTTTCCCGGATCGCTTCTTCCCGTTTCCCGCTGGACTTGTACGCCGCTCCAATGAAGATGGATCTTCTTCAGTGACGTGTCCTCTTCTCCCTCGCAATCACTTGAGCGATGCAGTAACCGTGTAAAGCAAATAGCAAAATATTAATTCACAGAACAATTATAGATTCTCTGCTAAAGATTTTGATCTGCGCTTGGTGCTGTGAGGAAGAGTCGCGTTACCTGTCCGAATTATCAGGTCCTAGACGCTCAGACCGCTGACCACATCTCTCCTAGACGCTCAGACCGCTGACCACGTCTCTCTTGCCTGACAATTCACAGGACAACCGACCTCTAGCCTCAAACACCATAAGGAAGAGTCGCGTCACCTGTCCGAATTATCAGGTCCTAGACGCTCAGACCGCTGACCGCGTCTCTCTTGCCTGATAATTCACAGGATGACCAACCTCTAACCTCAAAACCAAACACAGATTTCAAAATCTAAGCAGTGGGCCTGACTCGCCAATGTAAAGGGGGAATATTAATCACCAATATTATGCGAATATCGATAATTAATATTCCTAAATAGGAGGAGCCGTCTAGTGAAGACTCCGCCTATTTATACCTTTATATGATAACAATTACACAATACTTTTGCTATGCTTTACACTAATCACTAATACTAGCTGCATGCGCCTTACTAACTCGCTAACAAGTACACACTACACAAAGGGTACAAGTAACACAGTATTTAATACACCAAGCACGCAATACAGTAATTACACAACACTAAATACACAGTACTCCACTTATACAATACTCAAACTACGCTACAAGTTCCCAATTCCACCCATAAACTAACTATACAATACACACATACAAGTATAACAACCCACCCGTCTATCTACTCACTGTCCCTACGGGGTTACAAGAGGGTATAGATTCAGCACTGCAAGGGTTATTTGCCAGTGAGTGCTGAGGTTAATACCAGCAGGAGAGCTGGGGTTCTGGCAGGGAAGAGGTTAATGGGTTAGGGACATCAGGGGGCACAGAATATGGTTGGCACTGCAAGGGAGGTACAATGCCATGCCAGCGTATACTCAGCCATCTCCAGGGCCAAATGGGCCTCTCTTCCTTCAGGCAGCAGTCCTCATGTGTCTCTGAATCCAGTCTGGTTGCAAGGCGCGACCTCTGTTCGGTTTGGGTTATTATAGCCCCAAAACAGCCCCCTCCTCCTTCCTCAGGCATGTGACATCATAGTGTGGTTTTTGATGTCTCTGGTTAGAAGGTCCCCTCACAAATGGTGCCAAAGTGTCTGATTGCTTTAGGCCTGAACAAAAGGGGACTGGATGCTAATCAGCTGTTATCCTACAGGCTATCAGCACAAGTTTTACTCTAAACAACTCTGTTGATAACAGTTGGAATTGAACCGGGGGTATGAATGGGCAGCAATAAGCCCACATACATACTGTCATGCTGACATAAGTGTATATACATAGACACGTGTGCAAATACATACACACATATCTATATATACACACACCCTCGCATATATCTGGGGCATCACATACAGGGGACATGCATATGTCCCCACTTGCCATACAGGGCCAATATATACACGGTCATACAGGAAATATATACTAACTATAAGGGGACACATATATACTAATATAAGGGGGATTATAAGGGGGCACGGCTTCCAGGGACCACATATTTCCCACAGGGGCCACCATGAGCCCCTGGGGATCACCATGGGCAGACGTGCGCAGATGCTGGGCACATCTGCGCACATCACCCCATGATGCGGTGGTTAATGTATGCATATATATACCATACATGCCCGCACGTGTTTGCAGGCATGCATGGATATACACGCATACGTCTCAACCCTTCCTCAACAATAGGCTATGGGAGAAATCTATTTATCATTGATTAGATCTCCCCTCAGCCGTATTTTTTTTCTAAACCAATTAGCCCTAATTTTGATATTCTTTCTGGGTACTACAGTCCACCTATTCCATGTATTACTCTTGTATCAAACTCTATGTCTTTATTGTGCACTGGTGCCCAAATTTGTACACACTAGTTGTATTGTCCAACTAGTGATGTATAAATGGACAGAGCTATATTTTAGTTATATGCATCTATGACCCCTTTTTCAAGCAATTGCAGTGTATCAATAGCAATAGAGATAAAGTTATTTCTGTGAACAAAAGTAGCACATGAAAATGATGAGGGTAACATATTACTCCATGTCAGGAATCATTCAATAGTTCTTCCAACAAGCATAATAAACCTTCAAAAATGTTTGACAAACCCCTTTCTTGAAAGTTATTAGTACTGTGATTTTAAACTGATGGTACTGCAACATTCCAGGACATTGGGTTTGATGAAAAATGTGTGCACGCAATTTGTTTGAGACTTTTTATTATGAGAGAGCTTTAAGTTAGGCTCTATTTTCTAACCTATAAGTGTCCAGCAGGCAGTTCCATTTGTTTTATTTTATATGGAGCCCTAGTCTCAAGGTAAACATTCTCTCTCTCTCTTCATACTTTCAATGTCGGCAGCGTGTAGCTGTCACAGACATGCCGAGACAAACAGACGTTCCCGTGACAGGTGGCAGGAGATCTGTGAGACTGGCAACATGTGGTTTGATCTGACATGTTTTCCTTTTGGATCAATTAACGTATGTGTTGTTTCTGGTGCTTGTCATACCTTCTTTCCCCAGGTGTGGCTATTTTGGTCATTTAACCTTCTTTATTTATTGTTGTTTCTCCTACTATGCTTTGCGGTTTATAGCTTCTGTCGGACTTGTAGTTAGCTTGGGTTTGGTTCTTGGCTGAGTTCCTGGTGCTACCAAAGCTTCATTGAAGATAAGTGTTTCCTTTCCCTTTTGTATTTTGTTTTGCTATTTGTGTGTGTTGCCTTTCCCTGTTTTATTAGGCCTGATGGAGATATATTAGGCCTGATGGAGACTCCTGTTCATCCTTCCCTTTGGAGGAACAGGTAGACTCAGTCCTGACATTAGTTTCAGGGTCTTATAGGGTGAGATAGGATTCTAGGTATCGGTGTATGAACTTGCCTACCTTTGGGGCCTGTTCATACTGGTAGTCTGTCAGGAGTGGATTTAGCGTTTTCTCTAGGAGGTGTCCATCCTAGTTTCCAGGCCTTATTTCAGTATCCCCTTTCCATCCTATGCTCTGTGTGGTGTTTTCCTCCCACACATGAGCGTGACAGTAGCTCATTAAGAAAGTGACGTGTTATGAGCTGGCTTGGTGGTAGGGTTGAGCGAAGCCAATACATTTAAATGCTGTACGAAGACAAATCTCCTCCATGCAGCATTCAAACAAAGTTTTGACCAAAGCAATTTCAGATCTATGACCCATAGCTCGCTTCCCTCAGTGCTACTTGGTGGGTATATACAATGTGCGATAGGCTGTCTGCACACATATCCCTCAACGCTGTTTTGGGTAGAAGCAGCAATTTTTTAGAGTTGGGGATAATTCTTGGCTTTCGGGCCAAGGCTCGCAGGATTTCTGAAACTGCGCAGTTTGTGACCTGTTTGTGTGCTGCTGTAGTGAATAAGCAAATAAGTAATGTTGGAACTGCAGAAAGTGCTCAAGGGCAGACCTACATGATAGACTGGAGTAGCTCATCTCCAAAATGAATCAGGGAGCTATCAGACTTGTGTCTATAGCAACAGTTCAGCTAATCCTACTGCATATGGGGCTCTGAAGTTGACGGATGGTCACTGCACCTCTGCTTACGAAGTTGTATCAGCAGATAAAGACTTCACATTTGGCAGTATTGGAATTGAACCTCCACTGATTGGTAAAGTGTTGCCTTCTCCGATCAGTCAAGTTTTCTGCTTCATCAAATGGATGGAGGTTGGTGTGCCAGGCAAGAAATATCAGAAAACAAATACCCTGCAACCATTGCTAGAAGAACACAAGCTGGTGGCAGCATTATGGTCTGGAGGATGTTTTCATGGCATTCTCTGGGCCCACTCATCTATGTGAAAGGCGCTCTCTCAACTGATCTGGGTATGCACCCATATGTGCTAATTTTCTTCCCTTGGACGGATGGGATCTTCCAGCATGACAATGCAACATGTCACATGGCTAGCAATTTAGCATCTGTGGGACCACCTCGACCATTATGTTTGCTCTATGAACCCTCCCCTACGCACTCTCCAGCAGCTGTGGGATGCACTTCAGTCAACATGGTTCTAGATACTTGTGACAACTAGGTATCTACTAGGACCTTATAAAGTCACTCCCAGCCTGTCTAGCTGCTGTCCATGCTGCAGTCGGCGGTTACTCTGGATACTCTGGATACACGGCAGTTACTCTCTTTCTATATAGATGAAGAGGGGCACAAAGAATGTATACACACTGCAACATAAGAAATATCTGTATTTAGCTGTAAATCATGTTTGACTTCTGCAATCACACTAAGTTTTAAGAGTGGTCACCATTAACATCCAGACACTTCCATACTTTGGTGAATTACTGTATGAATAACTTGAGTCACAGTGTCCACAGGGATAGCCCTGTTTGACAGAGCTCAGCAGTGCAGAGAAGTGGTGAAGGACCTGTGAGGGGTGGAGCTCCTGTGCTGTTTGGGTGGATGATAGGTTAGCGGTTTCTCTTCTTTTATAATTTGTAATATCCTGTGATAGCCCATAAAAATACTGGGAGTTGTAGTTCTCTCTTCTTATACCCCCTTCCTGTATTTCCCTCTTATTTCCAATAATAACAACCTGGTGATGATGAGACTTGTAGTTCTCTTCTCACTATTGTGATGTTTTGCAGTATCTGACGTATGCATTGGGCTTTCTTCACTAGTGACTTTTGCTGTTCTGCTCTGTCATAGGAGCAAAGCAATTAAAATACAGCAGTGCAAGATTTGACAAATCTGACAGATCCCTATGTTTGCCCCTCCCCTACCTGATAGCCACATGTTGGCAAGCAATCATGCCACTGCATACCTCTGCAGAGATAACATGATACTATATATTCCCACCATAATTCAATTCTGATTTAAAAAAAGGGCATAAATAAACCCTATTGAAGTGTGTATACATTTTCTGGTCCCTCTGTACATAGATGTTTGGAACCTTGCTTGGTGGAGAATTCTAAACAGAGGACCATTATAATTAACTGGATGTTCTGAACTAGCAACTCTTTTTTAGAAAAAAATATTCATCTAGTCCCTTATTTAAGCATAAAGTGTATCTTGTGAGAAAAAAAATAATAGATGGATAAAAAAAATATAAAATTTGAACAAGGGAATGGGCATTTTAATAAATTGTAGTGTTGTGAAGCAGAAATAAGGTGTCAGAACAGGAAAATAATTTTCCAATGACAGTATTGTAACAAAGAAGTCAGTATTGTGGAACCAATGTCAGCGTACATTATAACAGAACCCTAGTACAACACATTGTGTTCTATTTATGTGACTCTGAGCAGAGTAGAAAAAATAATTAGAAGTATACTGAATCCTATCAATCATGTAAAGTCTGCCAAGAGCAATATGGGAAACCAAGGACTGAATGAAAACATTCATTTATGCACTGAATGTGATGAATCATGCATGAATATATTGTTTTGTGATAACTCTTTTGCTTTGTAATTTACACATTGATCGCAACAAAAAAATTCAAAGGGAACCTGTCACCTCCATAATGCCCTTTCCCCTGGCTGCCTTCAGTACCTTAAATGGGTACTGATGACTATTGTAGGCTACAAAGAAGAAGACTTAAAAAGTGTTGCAAAAAAAGTGCAATAAATCTGCTCCTTTTGAAAAATCTACACTTTGCAAACAATCTTGTGACTCTGTTGTCAGTTAGCCACAAGCCAGACGATATTTACATTATTGTTACAAGCAGCAAGAATTTCCCTATTGTTTGGTCTTCTCCTGTCTACTAATATTTCTTCGAGCAGTTGCAAATGCAGCTGCCTTACATCTGATCACTTTGCTAAACTTGGTTACGGTAGTAAAAAGAAAAATTTAAATGTTATGGGTCTTGGGCAGCGGTAATATAAAGACATTTTTTTATAGCTTTTATTGTACAAATGTAGTAAAATGCCAAAAAAATAAAATATATATGTTTTAGAGGCCAGCCTTAATAACCCCTATGGCTGGCAGTGTATCCGATGAAGTTATGAATAGTACGGTTCCTGTACGTTGAACACAGTAAGAGGGAAAAAAAAGAAGAAACACACTTTTGGCCAATTTTTTGTCATCTTGTCCCCCCCAAAAAAATTGAACAAGGCCTCTTGCCCACGATCGTATGCCTTCCGAGATATATGGTCCGTGAGCGGGCCATATGTCCCAGAGTGGCATTGATGGCGCCCACGGGAGTGCACTGAATCATAGATTACAATATGAGTGCGGGACAATAGTCCCGCGGGCGGCCAGACGTCCACAGCATCATTGTAATCTATGATGATGTGCGCCCCTGTGCGCACGATCAATGCCGCTCCGGGATATATGGCCCGCTCAAAGACCGTATATCTCGGAGGGCATAAATAGTAACATAGTACATAAGGCCGAAAAAAGGCATTTGTCCATCCAGTTTGGCCTGTCATCCTGCAAGTTGATCCAGAGGAAGGCCAAAAAAAACCTGTGAGGTAGAAGCTACGTTTTCCCCACTTTAGGGGAATAAAAAATTCCTTCCCGACTCCAATCAAGCAATCAGACTAACTCGCTGGATCAACGACCCCTCACTAGAAGCTATAGCCTGTAATATTATTACGCTTCAGAAATACATCCAGGCCCCTCTTGAATTCCTTTATTGTACTCACCATCACCACCTCCTCAGGCAGAGAGTTCCATAGTCTCACTGCTCTTACCGTAAAGAATCATCCTTTTCTATGTTTGTGTACAAACCTTCTTTCCTCCAGACGCAGAGGATGTCCCCTCATCACAGTCACAGTCCTGGGGATAAATAGATGATGGAAGAGATCTCTGTACTGACCCCTGATATATTTATACATAGTTATTAGATCTCCCCTCAGTCGTCTTTTTTATAAAGTGAATAACCTTAATTTTGATAATCTTTCAGGGTACTGTAGTTGCCCCATTCCAGTTATTACTTTAGTTGCCCTCCTCTGGACCCTCTCCAGCTCTGCTATGTCTGCCTTGTTTACAGGCGCCCAGAACTGTACACAGTACTCCATGTGTGGTCTGACTAGTGATTTGTAAAGTGGTAGGACTATGTTCTTATCAAGGGCATCTATGCCCCTTTTGATGCAACCCATTATCTTATTGGCCTTGGCAGCAGCTGCCTGACACTGTTTTTTGCAGCTTAGTTTGCTGTTTAGTAAAATTCCTAGATCCTTTTCCATGTCAGTGTTACCCAGTGTTTTACCATTTAGTATGTACGGGTGACTTGCATTATTCCTTCCCATGTGCATAACTTTACATTTGTCAGTGTTAAACCTCATCTATCACTTATCTGCCCAAGCCTCCAATCTATCCAGATCGCTCTCTAGTAGTATACTGTCCTCTTCCGTGTTAATTACTTTACACAGTTTAGTGTCATCTGCGAAAATTTTTATTTTACTATGCAAGCCTTCTACAAGATCATTAATAAATATATTGAAGAGAATAAGGCCCAATACTGACCCCTGAGGTACCCCACTAGTGACAGTGACCCAATCTGAGTATTTACCATTAATAACCACCCTCTGTTTTCTATCACTCAGCCAGTTACTTACCCACATACAGACGTTTTCTCCCAGTCCGAGTCATTTTATATTACTAACCTTTTATGTGGTACAGTGTCAAATGCTTTGGAGAAGTCCAGATATACGACATCCATTGATTCGCCGCTGTCAAGTCTAGAACTTACCTCCTAATAGAAACTGATTAAATTAGTTTGGCATGATCGATCCCTCACGAAGCCATGCTGATATGGCGTTATTTGCTTATTTCCGTTGAGCTGCTCTAAGATAGCATCTCTCAGAAAACCTTCAAACAGTTTACCCACAACGGATGTTAAACTTACCAGCCTATAGTTTCCAGGCTCTGTTTTTGGACTCTTTTGAATATTGGCACCACATTTGCCATGCGCCAATCCTGTGGGACATTCCCTGTCAGTATAGAGTCTGCAAATATCAGAAATAAGGGTCTGGCTATGACATTACTTAATTCCCTTAGGATACGGGGGTGTATGTCATCCGGTCCTGGCGATTTGTCTATTTTAATATTTTTAAGTCGCTGATGCACTTCTTCCTGGGTCAGACAGGACACTTTTAATGGGGAATTTATTTTTACATTGTGCATTCCATCTGAAAGTTTATTTTCCTCAGTGAATACTCCTGTTTAGTGATTTATAAGCTTTCTTTTTGTCATTTATTGCTTTCTTTACAGTTCTATTTATCCACATTGGTTTCTTTTTGTTTCATAACCTTTTATTTCCATACGGTATGTACCTCTCACAATGAGATTTTACCATTCTTTTAAAGATATCCCATTTTGTGGCTTTATTTTTATTTTTGAGGACTTTGTCCCAGTTAGTTAGGCCTATAGCCTCTCTTAGTTTGCTAAATATAGCTTTTTTGTAGTTTGGAATTTTTACGTTCCTCCCTGTAGAAATGCTGTTTTGAATGATAATTGGAAGGTTATTACTTTATGGTCACTATTTCCCAGGTGTCCCCCAACCTGCACGTCTGTTGTTCTGTCAGGCCTATTGGTTAATACTAAGTTCAGTATGGCCGTCCCTCTAGTCGGGTTCTGAACCAGTTGGGAGAGGTTATTGTCTTTGGTTATTGCCAAAAACCTGTTTCCTTTATGAGATGTACAGCTTTCAGTTTCCCAGTCTATATCTGGGTAGTTGAAGTCCCCCATAATAACAACCTTATTATGATTTGCCGCCTCGTCTATCTCGTTTAGTAGTAGATTTTCTGTGGACTCTGGTATATCAGGTGGTTTATAGTAAACTCCTATTAGTAATTTATTGTTGTTTTTAGCTCCATGTATCTCTACCCACAGTGACTCCACATGTTCATGTCCCTTACTTATATCTTCACGGAGTGTGCGCTTTAGACAAGACTTTACATAAAGGTAAACCCTTCCCCCTCTCCGGTTTTGATGATCCTTTCTAAACAGACTGTAACCTTGTACATTAACTGCCCAGTCATAGTTATCATCCAGCCATGTCTCAGTTATTCCCACTATGTCATAGTTCTCCTCACACATCACTAATTCCAGCTCCCCAGTTTTATTAGTCAGGTTGTGGGCAAGAGGCCTAATGGTGATCAAAAAGTCTTACATACCCCAAAAATTGTACCAAAAAAAATACAGTTTGTTACGCAAAAAACAAGCCCTCAAATAGCTCTGCAGACCGAAATATAAAAAAGGTATGGCTGTCAGAATATGGCAATGCAAAAATTTATTAGATTTTTTTCAAAAGTTCAAAGTAGTAAAAAAGAAAGAAACTACAAGTTTGGTATCGCTGCATTCGTATGGGCCGCAAACATCAGGTCATTTTTAGCGCACAGTGAACGCTGTAATGTGAAAATCCCCAAAACCTTGGCGGAAATCTGTTTTGTTTTGTTTTGCAACATAAAGAATTTTTTTCCCTTTTTCCACAAACAAGACATGGTAAATTAAATGGTGGCATTAAAAAATGCATAGTGTCCCACAAAAAAATAAGCCCTCATATAGCTATGTGAATGAAAAAATAAAATAAAAATTGGGGCAGCAGGTGGGTGCATCAGACTGGTAGCAGCAGCACATGGGTTGAAGTAACGGCCCATTTTGCAGGATATTCCAGTGTGGCAACACACCACAGTGCGATCATTAGTGTCAGAATGATCCACTCTGTTGCTTCAGGCTCCAGTGTCTGGAATCCATGTTGATCCATGTCTGATTCATCTTTATAAAGGTTAGTCTTTCAAAATTTTGGGAGGAAGGGTGAGTTCTCTTAGGGGTAACTATGCCTCCTGACACACTGAACACCCACTCTGATGCCACACTACTGGCTGGGCAGGAAAGCATGCCCATAGCAAACTCAGCCAGTTGCGGCCACACTTCAAGTTTGCATGCCCAGTAGTCCAGGAGATCTTGGATAATGGGTGACAGAGTGAAGTCCAAGTATGCCACAACCTGCTGGTTGAGGTTCTGCTTAACTGGTTTTTGTATCCCTCTCAGAAGGTCAAAAAAATTCCCCCATTTTTGACTGGTAGCGAGGGTCTAACAATGAGGATAGCCAGTAGACATCCCTCTGCCGAATCCTGACAATGCAGCTGTCTCTAAGTAAACAAGAAAGCATGTATCTGGTCATTTGCACAAGAGACTTGGAGGGACTCCCTGCCACCATCTCCGCTGCATACCTCCACGGTCTTTTGGGGTCATCTGTGTCACCTTCGTCATCGCCCTCCAGCTCCTCATGCGCCTCTCCTGTCCCTTGGGCAGGTAAATGACCTAGTTGTGTATAAAATTCCTGGGCATTTATGTCCTCATCCTCATCCTGCTTCTCTGCCAGTTCATCCTCCTCCATGGCTGAGGTGGCCGTGAGATGTAGACGCATATATTTTGTCCCTTCTCCAATTAGAGTTCTCCTCTCCAAGATGAGAAGAAATTAAATTTCTTCATTCATTCCATTGTTCTGCTGAATGACAAATAAAGTGGCCTCCTCCAAGGGCCTGAGCAAATGGCATGTATCAGGCATAAGCTGCCACAGGCTAATGTGGAAGTTACACAGGGGAGTAAACCTATCCGACTGCAGCATCAAGAATTCATTGACCACCTTCCGCTGCATGTACGGGTGGTCTAACATATTTTTCACAGCTCTTGCAGTTCAGTGGATGACTTTGGGGATCAGGTGAAAAGAAGATATAAGACGTGCGCCATGCAGGGTGCATGGGTCAGCCCTCACTGATGCAGGGCAGACAAAATGTTCTTCCCATTATAAATAATTATGGTTCCTATCTCCAGTTGGCGATGAAACAGCCAGTGTTTGATTTCTTTATTGATGATGTCGAGCAGTATCTCTCCAATGTGGCTCAGTTTGGCCAGGCTGCGGAGGTACAGAACTGCATGACAACGTCTTGCTTTGCATAGATGATATGCTGGAAGACCACTGTGAACTGTGCTTAGAGGAGAGGGTGAGGACAACATGGAGAATGAGGAAGCAGAGGAGGAGATTGGCACAGAAATCCCAGCATTATGTGGAGGAGGCTTTGCCATCACCTGCTCATGTTGCTGATGTGACTGGGCCAGAACAACATTTACCCAGTAGGCTGTGAACAACATAAATTGTCCTTCACCATAGTTAAAACTCCATATGTCATTGCTGGTGTGAACTCTACCAGGCACCCAGAGGCCCAAGGTTGGCCCACCTTCTGCTCAACGTACTGTACATGTGAAGTTGGATGAGTGCACGCATTTTGCTGTCTTTATGTAATTGCCTCGGTGATTGATTGCTGTCGAAACAAGTGATGAGGAGGAATATCAGGAGCAATAGATGACATTGAAGTCGATAGAAAGGAACAGCTTCCTTCTGCTGATGTTGATGAGCCCTGACTTCTAGAGAGGAGGCGCAGGCCGGTGGAAGATGCAGAGTTTGCTGCATCAGGCTGTAAGACTAAATGAGTGGCATGGTTTTTCTACACCACTTAATGGTGACGCCCCATGTGTTGACGCAGGGTCATCATGCCAACATTAGCATCCTGGCCGTGCTTCACTTTCTGCCCATTCATCCTGCATACTGCCACGCTTAAGTTCCCCCGTGACTTGGTGAAAAATTCCCACACTGCTGAGTATGGCAGTTTTTTTTCCACAACTGTGTGATGCCTGCCTGCCACTGCTTTTATGAACCCATGCACTGCTAATGTGATCCTTACAGGTAGTCTCCCGAGTAGCAGATGATGTACCCCTCATGTTTTTGGCTTCAAATCTCTCACTGTTTCCCCCTGAGTACCTCACAGGCACGCTTCCACCCTGCTGGCAGGCACGCTTCCACCCTGCTGTCTTCCGGACACGCTGCCACCCTCACCCCATGATGATGATGATGCCCCCTCTTCACTGGCTCCCACGTGCGATTGGATATATCATCATCTATGAATGTCTGGACTTCACATGTGTCACCCTCACCTTCTCTTGCGCACATCCCTGACATCTTGCAACATGTGCTTCCACCCGTCTGTGTTCGTCAGTAGTTTCACGCCTGATGAAGTCCACAGCGGACCTCTTCTTCAAGTCCAGGCTGACCTGTAACTGCTGACTGTCCTCACAAAGCTCATCTTAGCTGAAAACCAGAGCAGAGCCGGTGACAGAGGCAGTTCCTGGGCCATGCCAACTAAGCAGAGAGTCAGAAGAACCCACCAATTCCTCGCTGTCTGTATCTGTTGTCACTTGAGATGATTGTGAAAAGCAAGTCAACCATTCCAGTACAGCTGGATTGTTGGTCAAAGCATGACCACTGGATGACAGTGGCAGCTCTGACCTGTTACTGAGGCTGCAACAACGCCCCCTGCTTCTGCTGCTACTTGTGTCATTTTTGACACTGCTCGTTCCTTTTAAGGGGCCAAGGCAACTGTCTGTTGGCCACAGTGTACAGTATCTTTATCACGAAAAAATAACAGATTAACTCAGAATGTGGGTGCACTAGAATGTGATTCACACAGAGATATATTACACCTGACTTTAATAATGAGGTACACAAACTGTATCACTAAAATAACGGATTAACTCAGAATGTCGTGCACTAGAACATGATGCAAACGGCGATATATTACACCTGCGTTTAATACTGAGGCATAGTAACTGTATCACTAAAATAATGGATGAACTCTGAATGTCGGTGCACTAGAACATGATGCACATGGCGATACACTCTCCCTCTCCAATATTCTTCTTTGAAACACTTTGCAGCAACACTGCCCCTAGCACGTAAGTGTTTCCCTATGCTCAGCTCACAGGACAATGACGGAGACCGCGTGGAATGAGGGTTTTATAGGGCTGTGACATCAAAGGGGATGGCTATCTGCAGCTTCTTATTTTCACTTTGTAACACTTGCAGCCACCATTTTAGGAAACACTGATTCATATGAATCACCAGGAAATATGGATTAATTGCAAATCAAATTTTCCTAAAGTTCTTTCATTTCGAATGTTTCACTTCACTCAACGCTACCATCTGTCCTCAATAAAGGACAATTTTTTTAATTTTAAAAAGCATAACAAATTTCAAGGAAAAGTGTGATTTTAAACTGGCTGTTTGTTAACATTGTCAACCATGTGTTTACACATAGCTGTACATGTGTCAGTGTAACATCATTTACTATTGCTGTCATTGCATTAAAGCGCTTAAAAAGGTAAGGTAGGAGAGGGGGAGAGAGAGAGAGAAACTGAAAAAAGAGAAAGACAGGAGAGAAAAAGGAGACTTCAGAGTGTCATATAATTTTCAGGCCAATTGGAACACTTTTGATTAGGGTAGAAACAATTCATACTCAAATTTTTATTTGGACCCAAAATGAAATTTGTTTATCTCTTATTGTCAGTGAATCAAATCTAACAGCCGAATCGATAGAATCAGAGCTGAAAACTATTTCAGGAAATTCTAGTTCTTGTGAATAATTTTTTGTTTTTTTTGTTCACAGAATGTACTTCATCAACATAACTGCCTTGGACTATTGCCATTTACAATAGAGAAGCCTAGGTGGTAAACTTTATGTTCCTCATCATTTAATTTCTAAATGAAATTCTTCTAAATTTATCAGAAGCAATAAAATTGTCTGTTCCTTCCATTAAATATTTATATTTGAAAAAGCAATAAAACTGATAAAATTTAAATCATGAAATTCCCTCAAATTATTTTTTCCAAAATGTATCTGCTGGAGTTAAAACAAAAACTATGCTGTATGTCAGAACTCGTAACAACTTGTTTTAATGGCTGTGATTTGGCCAGTTTATTGAAAAAATGCTATTAACGTGCCAAAAAGTTGTTAATGTGAAGAAAAGAACAAATCTTCTGTATTTAATAGTGAGCGAAACGAGCTTCGCATCCAAGATAGGAAGTTGATTTGTTCAACACTTTGAATGCTGTACAGAGATTCGTCTCCGTACAGAATTCAAATGTATGGGCTCCAGCGAGGGAAATTTGTTATAACTGAAATCTTGTGGGGCTTTTGGAAAATAACTTTAGACTTTGATTTTTTTACTTTTAAGCCAGTTTATAACTTGGATCGGAGGTCGGCTTCGTTACCAAGGAACCAGCCGTTACCAATCATTGGCTGAAGTTATTCACAAAGTCTAGCGAGACTTCAGTGATAATAAATTTCACCTCGTCAGAGTCTATTCCTTTTAATGCTGTATAGAGACTAATCTCCCTATAGCATTAAAACAAAGTTTTGAAAGAATCGACTTCGGATCTTGGATCCGAAGCTTGATTAGCTCAACAATAGTAGCTGTTCTTTTAATATTTTAACTTGGATTACTGTATTTTTATACTAACCTATATTACAAGCAAAGAAAAAGGCTGTGTTATTCAGAGCTTTGTAACCAAAAAGGCTGTGTTAGGCCTCATGCACACGACAGTATTTTTTACAGTCCGCAAAACGGGGTTCCGTTGTTCCGTGATCCGTTTCCGTTTTTGTTTACGTGTGTCTTCCTTGATTTTTGGAGGATCACCAGACATGAAGGAAAGTGAAAAAGTTTGCCTTGCAAATGATAGGAAAAAAACGGACACGGATTACGGACGCGGATGACCATCTTGGGTGCATCCGTGTTTTTTCACAGACCCATTGACTTGAATGGGTCCGCGAACCATTGTCCGTGAAAAAAATAGGACAGGTCATATTTTTTTGACGGACTGAAAACACGGATCACGGACGTGGATGACAAACGGTGCATTATCCGAGTTTTCAACGGACCCATTGAAAGTCAATGGGTCTGCAGAAAATCACAGAAAACGGAACAACGGACACGGAACACAACAACGGTCGTGTGCATGAGGCCTTATTCAGAGCTTTTGATCAATTTTAGGACTATTATAGTCCGTTAACAACAGGTTGTCTAATTAAAAAAGGTTTGCCTCAAAAGTAAGCATTTGGTAAAAAGGACAATTGTAATGTGAATTATGTTTTACAGTGTAACAATATATGTTTTAATATTTTTTTTTTTCAGACATATCCATATTAATAAAGTTATGAAGATGCTGTCCAAGATTTTGATATTGATGTCCTATCCTCAGGTCAAGTAACTCCCGGCACCCCTGACAATCAGTTGTTTGAAGAGGAGTGAACGCTGCAATCTCTTCGTAGGCCAATGGCATCACATTCTTCAGATCCTGATCAGATTTTGAAAGCCTATCCTAAAGATAGGCCATCAATGCCAAAATGTCAGGCAATCCCTTTAAGTAAAAACAAGAAGATTAATACACATATTTCCCTCCCCATCCCCTCTATCCTAGACTCTTACCCTCCTGGAGCCACTGACATTTTCCTTATACACTATATTTATACTCTTACTCTAGTGTCAAATCCTGTATTTCTTGGGATGTGAGAACCTATTTAATCAGGGTCTTCCACTTTCTTATAAATAAAACAAAACCAGCTCACCCTGTATTTTTTGTGGAGCGAGTTCAATGTGCATGGGATCCTGCTTAAACAAACGGTGTAAGAAAACGTGATCCAGCTCCATTTAAAACTGGCAAATCCTTTATTCAGTTCTCAATACAAACCACAGCAGTATTGTAAACCACATAATCCACTGCAGGAGAACCTTCATGTTTTGAGCAGATGTAGCGTTCTTAGGCCTCTTTCACACTACAGTATGTCCATTTCAGTGTTTTGCGGTCCGTTTTTCACGGATCCGTTGTTCCGTTTTTTTGCTTCCGTTATGGTTCCGTTTCCGTTCCGTTGTTCCGTTCTGTTTTTCCGTATGGCATCTACAGTATACAGTAATTACATAGAAAAAATTGGGCTGGGCATAACATTTTCAATAGATGGTTCAGAAAAAACGGAACGGAAACGGAAGACATACGGATGCATTTCCGTATGTGTTCCGTTTTTTTTTGCGGACCCATTGACTTGAATGGAGCTACTAATATAGGACATGTTCTATTTTCCAACGGAACGGAAAAACGGAAATACGGAAACGGAATGCATACGGAACACATTCCGTTTTTTTGCGGAACCATTGAAATGAATGGTTCCGTATACGGAAAAAAAAACGGTAGTGTGAAAGAGGCCTTAATCATGGCGCTACATGCAGGATGATGTGCAGGATAGAAGAGGCAGACTGTAACAGTCAGCATAACTTATGTGACTGCTCAGCCAGCAACACGTCGCAGTGACTCCTCTAGCTCAGAGTTTATGATGCAGGGTACTTTTTCAAAGTAGATTTTTTACACTAAAACACTTATTAGATAATTCATGAAAAACAGTTTCTGAACTTGGCAGAGTGACCAGCGTGACAATGTGAATTAGCTCAATATAGCAGTTCTGACGACAGGTTCCCTTTAAGGCTAGAAGCATAAAAAAACCTAATCTAATGAACTTCTGGGTTCGGAATATTCATGTTCAATCCTCAGGATAGGCCATCAATATCAGATTGGGGCAACTTTTCCGATTGGCTGTTTGAAGGAGACACGGTGGTGTAGGCTAATACATTTCTAGCTCTAACCAGTAGGTTCTATTGACATTGTTGGTAAAAATAATGTAGCTTTCAGGAGACCATATTAGATCGTCACACTCATTCGGAAATTCTACTGCACTTGTTACCACCTGTTCTGACTGACAAGGTTAGGGGGAGATGGCACCATACCTCAGCATTGGTTCACAGATAACTAGATTAACATTTGGTTTTTAAATTATTTTGTTTTCGTTGTTACATCACGGATAGCCAAGGGGAGGAAGAGTTCTTTGTGTTCCATGTGAAGTATTGTGGTTTTAGAAAGGTCCCTTTACAAATCTGATAATTGCCAGAAGTAAATAAATGTCTCTATTTATATAAGAACAAACATGTTTTTTCTAATACAGAACTATGAGTGGCCTACATTAACATTTTTATAACATTATTTGTGTAGTTTGATTAGTCTTTGATGGATGCTAAATTGCCATTGAAATATCTATCTATCATTTATCTGTACTGTCAGGTCACATTACCTACATGACCACCAGCTAATATCAAGGGTAGGGTTGAGCAAATTGAAGTATCCAAAGTGGGAATTTCAGGGAAAATTTGATTCGCCGCAAAGCTGTATTTCGTTGTGGTCCGTGGTAACAAATCTATTTTCAATGAAATTGCAGTAGAAACAAAAAATAACATACTCACCTCATCCACGGCCTGCGATGATGCTAGGGAGACTTGTTCCCATCACCGCCTGCTATTGGCTAACCCGCCCCTGATGCCGGATGTTTTCATCCGTGCGACGGGGGAATGCAGCGGCAGCCATGCAGGCTTCAAAAGCGACACGGGTGCCGCGGATCGAGGTAAGTACATTGTATGTGAGGGGTCTGGGCATATGGGGGAGCTTTTCAGGAGTTGGATAACCCCTTTAACATCATATGTTGTTGTACAAACTTTTGAGGCAATCACTGCAATCAAGAGATTTCTGGAACTGTAAATGGGACTTCTGCACCTGTCCACAGGTATTTTGGCCCATTCCTCACAAGCAAACTGCTCCAGCTGTCTCAGGGTTTAAGGGTGCTTTCTTCAGACTGCATGTTTTAGCTCCTTCCACAGATGTTCTTTAGGATTTAGATCAGGGCTCATAGAAGGTCACTTCAGGATAGTCCAATGCTTTGCTCTTAGCCATTCTTGGATGTTTTTAGCTGTTTGTTTTGGGTCATAATACTGTTGCAGGACCCATGACCAGCAACTGTGACTAAGCTCTCTGACAATGGGCAGTATATTTCATTGAATGCATTGATAGCCTTTAGCTTTCATTGTACCCTGCACAGATTCAAGACAACTTTTGCCAAATGGAGTCTCCTCTGTCTTTCACAATAGGTACACTGGGGGAGATTTATCAAACTGATGTAAAGTAGAACTGGCTTAGTTGAACATAGCAACCAATCAGATTCCACCTTTCATTTTGCAGAGGAGCTGTGAAAAATGAAAGGTGGAATCTGATTGGTTGCTATGGGCAACTAAGCCAGTTCTACTTTACACCAGTTTGAAAAATGTCCTCCACTGTTCTTTTCTTTGTATGCGTCATTTTTGCCTCTGTGAGCATATAACTGATTTGACTTGCCAAAAACCTCCAGTTTCGTCTCATCTGTCCAAAGGACATTCTTCCAGAAGCTTTGTGACTTGTCAATATGCAATTTGGAAAATTCTAGTCTCCTGGTAATAGTGTTTAAATTGCTTTGTGATCATGTTTTGGGCATTAATAAATTATAACTTTTTGGTGTGCACCATTTTCTTGTGTTCTTTGTTGGAATTGAACATGGTGTGATCTGACACTGATGTACATTGAAGTTAACCTCTAATCTTTTTGAAAGTTGTTCTGGGCTCTTTGGCTCTTTGCTTTATCTGTCTCTTTAATGTTCCTCTTGCAGCCATGTCTAGCGCAGGGGCAGACTGGGAACTTAAAGCCCTGGAAAAAAACGCTGTACCATTGAAAGTAAAGATCTTCAGACGAGTCATGCACGATGCGTCTGCTAGGCCTGCCCCTCGCGCTTCCCGCCCCGGACTCCATATAGGAACAATAGCAGAGAGTGGCACTCTACTACGCTACTGGCTTGTTCGCTACTGTACCTAACCGCAGCGCATCTCCTCCTCCTCAGGACTGCCATAAACAAAGGTATTTAAATCTACTGAGAGTTTGTGTATGACCAGATTGGGGGTGGGGAGATGAGAGGGAGATAGGGAAATTAGTATGTGACCAGATTGGGACTGGGGGCAGGAATGGGAGATGAGCATGGGACCCTATTTGAGAAGGGGGGGTTGAGCTTGGGAGATGGGGGAATGAGCATATGGCCAGATTTGCCATGAGGGGAAAAAGGTGAGCTTGGAGAGATGTGGGAACAAGCATGTGACCAGATTGGGGGGGACAGGATTGTGAGCTTAGGGAGATGGGGGAATGAGCACTATGACCAGATTGGGATTGGGGGGGGGGGATGGTGAGCCTGAATGTGATTCCTGGGGGAGTAGGGGAGGCGGGTTATGAAGAAAAACAGCTTTCTGACTACTTTGGGGAAAGGAGTGATGAGCCAGAAAATGATTTCTGGGGGGGGGGGGGGGGGGGGGAACAAGCTATCTGACTACTTTGGGGGGCGTGGTGGGGATGGTTTTGCAATGTGATTAGTCTGTGAGGGGGTGAGATCTAATTGTGTATGTATCCTCAATCCTGCTGCACTCCTTCCTCTCCCAAGGGGGGAGTATACTGCAGATGGAGATTCTGAAGATTTTATTGATCTACGTGCTGAAGAAGATCTTCAGGAAGAAGAACTATGGGCCTCAACCGACTCTCTTTACAAAGAACAAGAACATGATTGCATTACAATGATGGAAGCTGAAGTAGGAACTCCACCATCAATACAGGATACTCCTTTGCAAAACCCACACTGGACACTCTTTGTAGACGGTTCAAGGTATGCCGATGACAAAGGGAAATTCCATACAGGCATGGCAGTTACTAGTGAGTATGAAGTCCTGTGTGCAAGGCAATTGCGCCCAGACCAGTCAGCACAAGAGGCTGAACTCATAGCCCTTACTGAGGCCTGCCTCATAGCAAAAGACTCCACTGCTAACATCTACACAGACTCCAGATATGCTTTTGGAGTAGTTCATGATTTCGGAATAATATGGAAGGCCAGAGATTACATTACAGCAGCAGGAACCCCAATTAAACATGCTTTAGCAGTGGAGGCTTTGATGACTGCAGTACTCCTGCCCACCAAAGTAGCAGTGATCAAAGTAAAGGCACATACCCGTGCTGACACACCAGAAGCCAAAGGAAATGCATTGGCTGACCAAGCAGCCAAACAGGCAGCAATGGAAGAGGAAAGAGCACAGCCAGATAAAATCATGTTAGCACAACCGGATGTCAAGCAACAAGAAGTATCATGGGAACTACTGAAACAGATGCAGAAGCAAGCCACCCGCTCAGAAAAGGAAACCTGGCTAAAGGAGTCAGCCCTGGAAGAAGAATCCGGACTTTGGACACAAGGGAAGAAAGTGTGCTTGCCTAGAGCACTCTATCCTGTAATAGCCTCTGTGGCCCATGGGCCCACTCATCAATCTAAGACAATAATGAAAGAACTCATCGATAAAATATGGGTAGCCCCAGGAATCACTCCTGTACTAGTGAAATATGTCCAGTCATGTTTAATCTGTGCCCAATGCAATCCAGGTAGGACTGAGCCCACGCCTAAAAAATGTCTCCCAAAAGCCTTATACCCCTTCCAGAGGATCCAGATTGATCATATCCAGATGCCAATGTGCCAAGGGTTTCAATACGTGTTAGTAGTGGTAGACATGTTCTCTGGGTGGCCAGAAGCCTACCCCGTCAGGAATCAGACAGCAACAACTACTGCTAAAAAATTGATACAGGAAACTGTCTGTAGGTACGGGGTACCTGAGGTCATTGAGAGTGATCAGGGCCCAGCATTCACTGCTAACCTAACCCAAGAGGTCTGGAAGATGGTAGGGTCACACCTGGCATTCCACACCCCTTACAGACCCCAAAGTAGCGGCAAAGTCGAGAGACTGAATGGGGTATTAAAGTCAAAAATGCTGAAAATGACTAGGGAGACAGGGCTCAATTGGGTTCAGTGTTTACCAATAGCACTCTTTGCAGTCAGACACACTCCCAAACCTCCCCATAAGCTGACTCCACATGAGATATTGTTTGGGTCGGGACCCCGGATGGGGCTGTACTTCCCTCAACAGTTGCAAATGCATTATGAATCTGTTGCAAAGTATGTGATAGCTTTGAGCAAACAGTTGTCTAACATCCATGTACAAGTCTTTTCTTCCATTCCAGATCCTGACTCCCTAGAAGGCAGCCACACTCTGAAACCAGGAGAGTGGGTAGTGGTCAAGAAACACGTCAGAAGTACCCTAGAACCACGCTTCGAGGGGCCTTACCAAGTACTACTGACCACTCCAACTTCTGTAAAGCTCGAAGGGAGATCCACCTGGATCCACGCCTCTCACTGCAAAAGGATAAGGAACCCGCCAGATTCAGAAATAACAAAATGATTTTCTTTTATCTGCTAGCACTGGTGACACTCACCAGTGCATACATTCCTCCCCCGGCAGAAATGGATGATGACGGGTGGGACAATAAGTTTGTCAAACATCATCAAGTGTTGTATAAAAGCCTGAAGGAAGGTGATTCTGACACCACCACCTCTTCACTAAAAGATTGTTGGATATGTACACATGGCCCAGTAAATGCTAGAGCTATGCCTTATTTAGCTGTGCCCCTAACCTTCCAAGAGATAAAAGATTTGGCAGGATCAGCTGTTTTCCTTTCTAGCATAAAAGAGGTTAATACCAAAAATGGCAACAGAAAAGCTTCCCTAATAGTAGTAGCATGGGATGGGTCCCCATGGCTAATGATAAACAGAACAGGACCCTCAGCTCAGAATAGCAATATGCCCTGGAATGACTATATGTGGAGCAATGTATCCTGCTTCCCAAATTGGACCCACTGTTACTGCCTACAGGTACAAACCCATGGTATGGTTTTCAGTTCCCATAACAGATCAGGCTGCAATGATTCCAACCCAGACAGTCCAGTACAGTGCATTGGTATATATGCTGAAGCAAGTGGTGATCTGGCCTGCGCCCGGCGCAGTGTAAAGGACTTGACAATAGGGATAACTAGTAAAACCACAGAGGGTCAAGAAAAGGGGCAAAAACTAGCAGAAGGTATCAAATTAGCCCACTTAATCACTCGTTTGTTCAATAGTACAGTGGTTTCGGTCCCAAAAAATATATACCTAGTATGTGGACACAGGGCATATAAATGGCTCCCTTCGGATTTCAAAGGTTTATGTACAATTGCTAGGCTCACACCAGCCACTTTTACACTGCCTCATGGAAAATTAAATGTCAATGCCATCCCCAAACACACCTTATATAAAAGAGCCGCAGATAACATTCCTAGACCAAATGGAAAACCCCATCTTGTAGAAATGAGTGGTGCCAACAAGTTCTTTAGTACTCTATTAATCTATCCTATGCTTACACAAACATATGACAAGCTAGTAATGGCTACCGACTACTTGGATGATCAGATTTGGGAAATTATGAAACTGATGAATACATCTAATGTTGTCCAGAATCAGCTCATCATAGTCACTAATCAACACACTTTAGTATTAGACTATTTGACTGCAAAGGATGGAGGTATGTGTCAGGTAGTAGGTACTGCATGCTGCCATTATATCGATCCACAAGGTAATCTACAGGTAAAAGCTGGTTTGGAAAAGATGAGTGAGATACGTGATGAATGGCTAGAGGCTCACAGTGCAGATAAGTCAACATGGTGGTCTGACACTTTCTCATTCCTTAATCCCAGTAACTGGTTCAAGGGAATTAGTGGATGGACGATGGGAATAATTCAGGGAATATTACAGATAGCCCTAATATTGATGGTAATCTACATATTTATCAAAGTTGTTGTTTCCTGCATTAACCGCATCACCAACAGAAAGAAGCCTGCTGAGGAAACCATACTACTTCTCTATGAACAAATGGCTAGCACCGCAATAGATGTGGATGTGATTCCTGCATTCCCGACACCCCCGCCTTCTCCAACTCCCGCTGATGAAGCTCCTCCTCTACCCAGGCCTGAAGATCCAAGAGATTATGAGAATTAGGGACAAATGAATCCCAGGGTATTACCAGAAGTCCGCTCAATCGGGAACTTATTCACAAGGGATAAGTTGTCGCCACTGTGGGTGAAGAGGATACGAATGGTATGCCAGGGGATTCGCTAGGTTTAGGGAAAGTCTACAATCAAGTCTACAATCAAGTCTACAAGGGGGGACTGTTGTGGAATCATATATCTAGTATCAAATGTATACTTGCTTGTATTATATCTAACAGTTTGCTTAACAAAATGGCCCCTGAAGTAGCAGCCAGCTCCCTTAATAATCCCTTACTAATCACTTTATGATATTGAAATTGCTGACATATTGCTGACATAGTGCTGACTTTTGCTAAAGTATGGAGTGATAATGTGATACGTTATCATGGGACTTAGTAATGTGACAATTAGATCATCAAATTAGCCGAGACATAAAGTTCCTCTTTTTCTGCTATAAGAAATCATGTAATCTGATTAATAAACAGGACATCTAGCATTGACTTCTCTGTGACAGTCTGTGTGTGATCTCTCTCGAGGCGTACGTATGCCAATCATTTTATACCATTCGGAGCAATACATCAACTCTTTCCTGGCTATTGGGGTCAGATCCAGAATCAGAACCATATCAATTGGTGCAGCTCTGTGGGGGTCACCAATATATGGGGCACAAATGTATGTCGGACACTGGTGGGGGAGGCCAGCCCTCAGTCAGTCAATAAGTGTATGGTTGGTGGTGGTGGTGGTGTCCCTCATTTACTGGTCCCCATATATTGGTCCCTTAGGAGAATTCCAAGGAGCAGTGACAATAGTGACAATCTTTGAGACATGGCTAGTAAATACCTGGTTTATGTCACATATTTGTGTTATATTACTTTTCTGTATGGATCGGCACACTGATCGCTTCAAGTTAGATTTTTTTTTTTTTATCAGCACAGCAAAAAAGGTTGCCGACCCCTGTTATAGACAATTATCTTCGCTATCTCATACATAAATTGGACTTGTAACTATTTACCATATTCTGATTCTTGTCATGTAACTGCATTGTTACTGTTTCTCTCCTAAAATTCATTATTTTGTTAGTATTTTATAAATTCACAAATTCTGGAATCCTTCTGGGCATGCTCTCTATTCAAACATGTCTCGACCAAAATCTGTTCCCAGGTCTCTTCTACATGTTCTTAATGCTGGTACATACTGGTCAACTAACTTGGGTACGAATACAGCTTTTTCTTCAACTCAACCCACAAGTGTTCGATTGGGTTGAGGTCTGGGGACTGTGGGGCCCAATCTAGCACCTCTACTTCATTGTCATTGAACAATTTTTTTCACCAATCTCCGGGTCTTTGTCCTGCTGGAAGTCTATGTCATCCTTTTCATACCCATAGTATATGAGTGTATGAAGTAACTTGTCTTGTAGGATACTTGCATATAGCTCAGCATTGAGACCACCATCGATCCTGGTCAAGTATCCAACGCCTTTGGCTGTGAAACAATCATCAGGGTTTCTCCATCAAACTTGACAGTTCTTTCAATCTCTCGATCTGTTAGCCTTCTTTTCCCTTGTTTTTCCCTCACCGCATGGTGTGTCCAGCTCGACGTGTTTCATCACAACATGTGATACACACCTTTGCTAGCTGAGCGGTTATTACCAAGTATTACCATTTGTCCAATGGTGCTTTAGGTCACTACAATACAGGACCATTGGCACCATTATAACATTGGTGATTGGACCCGTACTGTATATCCATGGCGATCTTTGTGGGTGATTCAATGTGTTCTATACATTAATCTCCTCATATCAGCACCCCACACACTTTTACTGGCAAACACATCATACTACAGCATGTGGGTGTGCTTATTTAACCCATAGCTTGAGTATATATGTATATTTGGGCAAGCTAGTTCTAACAAAATAGTGATTGGTGATAAAACACAGCAGTGTTTTTGATTAACGTTAGAGATGAGCGAATCAAAGTTGACGAGGTAGAATTCGATCCAAATTTCAGGAAAAAATTTGTACTGAAGCCGTATTTCCTCAGGCTTTGTGGTAACGAATCACGTTTTTTCCTAAAATGGCTGCTGCACATGTTAGGACAATCAAGCAAATAACTCTGGGGATGAGGGATCACAACAATGCCATGCATGCAGCCAATCAGCAGCCAGCCAGCCTCAGTGATGTCACAGCCCTATAAATAGCGGCAGCCATCTTGAATTCTACTTAGTAACATAGTACATAAGGCCAAAAAAAGACATTTGTACAGGGAGAGATGTCTGCAGGCGCTAGGGACAGTGTTATAAAAAAATGTCATTGTTAAAAAAATTATTCACAAGTACAGGGAGAGATTATTCAAGGTGTAGGGAAAGGATAGGGAGGCATCATCCACACTATAAAAGGAGAACAGGGTGCAATAGGAGAATGTACAGCCTGGGTAATAGGAGTGATTCTATTACACCTCGCTGCACTAATTGGGGATCCAAATTGCAGTTATAATGCTGCTTTTAGGTTGTTTGCACTATATGATACATCAGTATTTCCAGCGAACCTTGCTTGTAATTGGAATGCATGTTCTGTGTGATACAGCCATTTAGAGGGTGTATTACGATACATACGTCCTATTAGCTGTTCTGCATTGATTTTATATTGTTTTACATTTTTCTGTGGTGTATTAAAAGAAAAAAAAAAAGGAAAAATATATATGTCATAATTGCCATTCAGCAGTGAAGTTACATTGTACTACAGCCATTTACAGGGTGTATTAAAAAGAAATATACATATGTCCCATTAGCCGTTCTGCGGTGAATTGCGATTGTTATTTTTATGGGGGGAGGGTTTATTAATCAGAAAAAAATATGTCTTAATTGCCATTCAGCAGTGAAGTTACATTGTACTACAACCATTTATGGAGTGCATTAAAATGAAATATACATACGTCCCATTAGCCGTTCTGCAGTGAATTGTGATTGTTATATTTATTTTTTTGGTGTGTAGAAAAAGGGAAAAGAATACGTCTTACTTGCCATTCTGCTGTGAAGTTACATTGTACTACAGTCTTTTTTGGGGGGTATATTTTAATTTTAATTTCATTATTTTATTATACATTATGTCAGACAGACAGGTGACAGGCCAAAATGTTTCTGTTGCTGGCAGCAGAAGAAAGGGAGGGGGGGGGGGGGTGGCAGCAGGAGTCGCAGAGAGAGACCTGAGCTCCCGGTGTTATCTAGCGGTCGTGTCTTGACCAGCAACCCAGTCGTACTTGAATGGTTGACTCGGTCTTAGTCGCAAGTGACATCAGACATCCCAAGCCAAAAGTCGGTGGGTTCCTCTGACACAAAGCATAGTTGGCATGTCTCTGTCATTTTCTGTTCCCTCAGCGCGAGAAGTTTATATGCTGTAGGCTTGGCTTTACTTTTCAGTGAGGATGAGCTACTAGAGGACAGTCAGCAGCTACTGCCCAGCCAAGATCTGGAGGAGACATCCACCGCTTCCTCCAGTAGGCGGGCAAGTAGTGATGATGAGAGTCGTGTGAGAGCAGGTATTGCGAGTGGTCAGGCTCCTAGCCATGAGACCGTTGAAGGGGGCATCAGTGATGTGCAGACAGTAGCGGATGATGATGATGATGTAGCCGATCACACTTGGCGGCTGGGTGAAGAAGGGGCTTCATTATCATCATCATGAGGAGAAGAGGGTGGCAGCTTGCATGTGAGGCAGTGGCTGAGCCAGCAGGGTGGTAGCGTGGTCGTGAATCAGCAGGGTGGCAGCAGTAGGATGTTGGGAGCCAAACGTGCCCGGGGTAAACCACCCTCTTTGCAGGAAACTACATGCCCAGAAAGTATCGGTGCAGGGGTTCACGAAGGCAGTGGTAGCAGGCAGTCAGCATGCAGTGTTGGCGAGAAAGTGGCATACTCGGTGGTGTAACAATTTTTGGTTAGGCCGCCGGAGGAGGTGAACATGGCCATTTGCCGAATCTGTGGGCAAAAGGTAAAGCGTAGCCAGGGTGCCAATGTTGGCACCATGGCCCTGTGTCAACACATGCAGCGTCCCCATAAAGCGGCATGGGATAACAGTGGCTCCGATGTGCTGGTCCAGCCTGCCGCAGCAACCTTATCATCGTGCAGTCGCAGAAACCCAAATTTATGCAGTCAAGGCTCCACCACCTCAGCCGAAGGGAGCTGTCTGTCCTTCTCATCATCTGCTGGTCCTGATGTTCCTGCTCCTCCTCCTCCTTATCAGTCATTTTGTTAGCAATCGATCACCGAAGCGATTGTCAAGAGACAACTGTATGCATGCACTCATCTAACGGCGCAAAAGCTGAAGTGCTCCTGGCAAAGTTGCTGGTGCTGCAGTCCCTCTCTTTCCAAGTGGTGGACTTTGCACCTTTCAGAGAACTAATGGATGGTTCCAAGCCAAGGTGGAGAGTCCCAAGCCGTCATTTCTTTGCGAAAAAGGCAGTACCAGCCTTGCAAAAATATGTAGAACAGAAGATGGGCCAGTCCTTGAGCCTGTCGGTGTCTGCCAAAGTGCACGGCAGCGCCGACGTGTGGAGCTGTAACTATGGTCAAGGACAATATATGTCCTTTACGGCCCACTGGGTAAATGTGCTTCCTGCCCAGCCACACCAGCAACTTAACCAGTTCACGCCGCTGAAGCCTCCACGTTCTCACGCCATTGGTCCTGCAACAATGTCCGCCTCTGCCTTCTCATTCTCCACTGTGTCTTCAGCCTCCACTGCAGGGACAATTCACAGTGCCCTTCCAGCATACCGCATGTGCAGGGCACGACCGTGTCACGCTGTTCTGCACCTCGTTTGCCTGGGCAAACGGAGTCACACAGGAGAGGAACTGCTCCGTGTCCTTCAGAAAGAAAACAAATACTAGCTTTTTCCTTGACAACTCAAAATCAGAACCATGGTGACAACCAACAGGAAGAACATGGTGTTGGCGCTGCGTCAAGGAGAGCTGAGCCATGCACCCTGTATGGCGCACATATTTAATTCGGTTGTAAAGCGTTTCCTGAAGTCTTCACCCAACCTGCAAGATATCCTGAAAATGGCCAGAAAACTTTGCATGCACTTCAGCCACTCGTACACCACAAAGCACACCCTCTTTTAGCTGCAGCGGCAGAACGGCATCCCCCAACATAGGCTGATATGCAACGTTTCCACCAATTGGAATTCTACCCTCCATATGTTGGACCGATTATATAAACAGAGAAAGGACATAAACGATTTCTTGATGATAAAGTCAGACAGAGGTACTCCCCTGTGTAACTTCAATGTTATCTAGTGGCAGCTCGTGAGTGACACCTGCCGTTTGCTCATGACCTTTGAGGAGGCCACTTTAGTCAGTTGCCAGGACTACGGGATGAACAAAGTCATTTCACTGATTCATGTCCTGGAGCACATGCTGCTAACTCTGACTGGCCATGAGACAAGAGACATGGCGACTACATTTCACGGCCAGATGAGCCCTGTGGGGCTGAACTAGAGGAGGAGGACATTTAAACACAAGCAATGAGTAGAGAAAGCAGTGGTTTTTCTACACAGGTGATAGGAGAGGAGGAGAAAGAGGAGCAGGAGCAGCCGTAGGAGTTACAGGTCGATGAGGAAGACGAGGCATAGGACACAGACACACCGTGGCAGTATGCAGTGGAGATGGAGGCAGGGATTCCCTCCGAGTCACATGAGCAAATGGCCCGATGCATTCTCAGTTGCTTGCGTAGTGACAGCCAAATTGTCACCATTCGGCAGAGGGATAACTACTGGCTTTCCACCATGTTAGACCCTCGCTACCGGTACAAAATGGGGGCCTTTTCACACCCGCTGAGGGGGAGGACAAACTGAACTACTATCGAGACATCCTATGTAGTCAGTTGGCCGCTGCCTTTGTGCGGCATCTCGCATCCTTACACAGGTATGCCATGGCTGCTGGGGGGGGGGAGTAGGAGCATTATCAGCTCCATCAGCAGCAACTTAAGTCTAGAGTCGCTGATGAGCAGTTTTCTTCACCTCCCTACTAAAGAAACTACTCACCAGCAGCAGCAGATGGACATAAAGCAAAACCTGAACCAGCAGGTTATGGCATACTTGGAGTGCATCCTGCCACCAGACACATTGATGATTCCCTGGACTACTGGACATCCAAACTCTTTTTGTGGCCACAACTGGTCGAGTTTGCCCTGGACAAAGTTTCCTGCCTGGCCAGCAGTGTGGCATCAGAGCAGCTGTTTAGTGCAGTGGGGGCCATAGTTATGCCAAGGAAAACTCGCCTGCCCATCCAAACTGTGGAGAGAATGTGGAAAATGTGAAGATGAATCAGGCGTGGATCAGCCAGGATTTTCAAACACCATCCATGGTGCCACACCTACACTGTTATCTGTTCTAAAGCCTTTTGTGACGTATATTATTGGAAAAATAAAAAATAAGTTAAATAAGTAAAAAAAAAAAAGCATATCTTTTTTTTTTGCCTTCCTCTGGATCAACTTGCAGGATAACAGGCCGAACTGGATGTGCAAATGTCTTTTTTCGGCCTTATGTACTATGTTACTATGTTACTTTTGCCACTAATACACGCCACAAAAGGCTTTAGAACATATAACTGTGCCACTGCACAGCAATTAGGCACTATTTCTTTTCAACTTTTACACTACACAAAAGGCTTTTCAACATATAACTGCACCGCTAAACAGCAAATATATTTTTTGTTTTTCCACTATTACACGCCACAAAAGGCTTCAGAACAGATCACTGCTTTTTTTAACTTATTTAACTTATTTTTTCTTTTTCCACTAATACACACTACAAAATGCTTTACAACAGATAACTGCACCACTGAGCGTTAAAACGGGCTGTTATTTTAGCACTTCACTAATAAGCCTTTTGTTTCCCTACTAATACAAGCCAAAAAATGCTTTAGAAACAGGGATGCTCAACCTACGGCTCTCCAGCTGTTGCAAAACTACATCTCCCAGCATGCCCTAATAGCTGTAGGCTATCCAGGCATGCTGGGAGTTGTAGTTTTGCAACAGCTGCAGGGCCGCAGGTTGGGCATGCCTGCTTTAGAACATATAACTGCACTGCACAAGGGCAAATAAGAGATAGAAATATTTCCTTGTAATATTCCCTGTTAATGCCTATATTAAACAGCACTTGCACCATAAGAAGAACAGTTTGTTGACCCTATACCATGTGTTTGCATCCCCCTATATAAGTTCGTGTCTTTGTATTATATGTATATGCTCTTGAGAAAGGGATATATTCCCGAAACGCGTCGAGCTGAATAAATAAACTTCCTAACTACATTGGAGCCCCGGTGTCATCCTTTTGGGGACCAGGAAGCCATCATCACATCATTTGAAGCGATCTCGGCGGGGGAGGTTGAGGTATAGGTGTCTTGAGCTTTATCCTATACCCTCCTCCCCGGTGAAGTAAGTGTAACAATTCCATAGTGTATCCACTACAACTGCGGAAAACCTTATTGTCTACACTGGAGACGCTGTGGCGCCCCCTGGGTATCATTAAGACTCCTGTGATACCTGTCTCATCAGCAACTTTACTTATATTTCAGTCCACCAGTTGGTACTGATTTTCTCCCCCCTTTTTTTCTTGGGGGTTCTTGGGGAGCTGCCTATTCTTCTCCGTCTTTTTTTTTTCCTTTTAATTATTATTATTTTTTTTTATATATATATATTCTATATATACATATTATATACATTCTCCCCAATATTGTGGTCATCCTTTGGCATGCAGCCAATCATCTGCCAGCCCCGCAATGTCACAGCTCTATAAATACGTTGGCCATCTTAGAGTCAGATATTTTCCAGTGTTCAGAGTGCAGGGACAGACGTGTGAAGGCACTAGGGACAGCAATTGGAAAAACTATTGTGGAAAAAAAAGACAGAAAAAAACTATTTATAAGTGCAGGGAAAGGATAGGGAGAAATCATTTCACAGCATCTTAGTGCAGGGAGAGAAGTCTAGGGACATTGACAGGAAAGTGATTTACAAGTGCAGGGAACGATTATTAGGGGATTCAAATAGCCATTAGACAGCTCTGTCATTCCAGCTTTTTGTTATTGAGCTGTATGTGTTATGTTAAAAAGCCTTTACTGGCTTATATCTTAGAATCTTTAGAATCTTATATTAGTACTACAAGAAAAATATTTTCTCAATTCACTTCTGCAGTTATTTCTGGTGAAAGCGTACAGGGGCGTATTACAGTAAAAAAAGGAAAAAATATATACGCACTGCACTGTTGCAGTTTTTTCTGGTGAAAGCGTATAGCGGCCTATTTCAGTAACATAGTAACTAGAGATGGCCTTGCAGTTCGTCCGGCGGTCGTTTTGCGGTGAACTTTGCGTGTTTGCGATTCGCCAAACATGCGAACATATGGAGAAATTCGCACCCGCCATATTCTTTTACATTATCAAGATCTTTGACCCATGACACATCCATCAGG
Source organism: Bufo gargarizans (assembly GCF_014858855.1). NCBI lineage: Eukaryota > Metazoa > Chordata > Amphibia > Anura > Bufonidae > Bufo > Bufo gargarizans. Next base: position 40,532,509 of record NC_058084.1, read on the forward strand.
TGGTACAGGACAACCAATTGAGACATTTCAGCACATGGACACAACCCCTACCTTATAAATAAACCTGATATGGCCGCCATTTTACATTCAGTCTTTTGCCAGTGTAGGGAGAGGTTGCTGTGTGGGGCAGGGACAGGCTGTTAGGGACACCAAACGCTAGCTAATAGGGCCACAAAAGTCCTTTTAAGCACTAGTATAGGAGTGCTATCGATAGGTGTGATACACAGAGGGGTGCGATACACTTATACTTTTATAATGAGTCAAATACACATAGATCTATATAGTGATCACCTGGAAGTCAGGGGCCTAGGAGCTAGGGGCTTACTAGGGCCATTTTTATATAGGGTAAGGTTCCGGACGGGGTCGCTCTTATCAGGACAGGTGGTCTGTGGTTAGGCTATCAGGGCCAGGATAGCACCCCCCTGTAGGGCAATATCAGGGACAGTTCTTTGCCCACCCTGTCCTTCAATGCCACATCATCATCTAGCCCAGGGATGGAGGTTTTTTGCTTTCCCTCCGGGATTCATGGATGTGCACTGGAACCCCCCGGATTGTGGTAGGACATATGGTTTCTGATTTGGTGCCGCCGGGCACTTGTTATTGCCGACCACATCTATGCTTTTTGCTTAAAGGGGTTCTGCACTTTGTTTTAACTGATGATCTATCTTCTGGATAGATCATCAGCATCTGATCAGCAGGGGTCCGACACCCGGGACCCCCGCCGAACAGCTGTTTGAGAAGGCAGCGGCGCAGCAGCGCCACGCGGACTTCTCGCTGTTTACCGCTGGCCCAGTGACGTCACGACTAGTATCCACTAGCATGGGCGGGGCTAAACTATGTTCACTTGAATGGAGCTTAGCCCTGCCCACGCTAGTAGATACTAGTCGTGACTTCACTGGGCCAACGGTGAACAGTGAAAAGGCCGCGCTGCTGCTGGAGCGCCGCTGCCTTCTCAATCAGCTGATCGGCGGGGGTCCTGGGTGTCGGACCCCCGCGGATCACATGCTGATGATCTATCCAGAGGATAGATCATTAGTTAAAACAAACTGCAGAACCCCTTTAACTTTAATAATTTAATTTATTTTAATTTTGAGGTATATCTTTTCCATTCACGCGTCCGCAAAATGGGTCCGCATTCGTTCCGCAATTTTGCGGAACGGGTGCAGATCCATTCATGTTCAATGGGGCCGGAATGTGCTGTCCGCATCCGCATATGCGGATCCGCATCCGCATTTGCGGATCCGCACTTCCGCATCTGTGCTTCCATTTCCTTAAAAAAATTAGAACATGTCCCATTCTTGTCCGCAATTGCAGACAAGATTAGGCATTTTCCATTACAGTGCCTGCAATGTGCGGTCCACAAATTGCGGAATGCACATTGCCGGTGTCTGTGTTTTGCGGATCCGCAAAACACTTACAGACATGTGAATGGACCCTCATAGTAACATTATTAAAGGTTACGTTTTATCTTCATAATAAATTCTAATGGATTGCCTTCCTTGTACAATGTTATAATATACTTTCTATGTTAGACAGTATATTATAGTGCATTTGTATTGTGCAGCAGTTGTGTGCGGTTCTGCTGCGATACTGCAGGTATATAGAGGGACAAGCGTTATTGGAACAAATAAACTGATTGAAGCGGGGTGTTATATACCAATATACTTTCTTTATAGTGCATTAGGGGACTGTATAGTGCATTCGCGCAGGCGCGTACGCAAAAATTATATTGCTGATATTTTGCATTGAAAAAAATTATAAATGGAGATTGCAAATTCGAACAATACATCTGGTATGTCACTGTCCATGTTGTGGGACTATTTGTGCACTTCTAGTAATTATTTCTTGGCTGCAAGTATGAGCTGATGGATTTTCAGGTTCGCCTGCCATTAAAATGAATAAGACCCGCCGCGAACCGCATTTGATTGCGTTCACGAACCGTCCCGGCAGATGTTCGTCCATCACTAATAGTAACATAGTACATAAGGCCAAAAAAAGACATTTGTCCATCCAGTTCGGCGTGTTATCCTGCAAGTTGATCCAGAGGAAGGAAAAAAAAAACCTGTGAGGTAGAAGCCAATTTTCCCCACTTTAGGGGAATAAAAAATTCCTTCCCGACTCCAATCAGGCAATCAGAATAACTCTCTGGATCAGCGACCCCTCTCTAGTAGCTATAGCCTGTAATATTATTACACTCCAGAAATACGTCCAGGCCCCTCTTGAATTCCTTTATTGTACTCACCATCACCACCTCCTCAGGCAGAGAGTTCCATAGTCTCACTGCTCTTACCGTAAAGAATCCTCTTCTATGTCTGTGTACAAACCTTCTTTCCTCCAGACGCAGAGGATGTCCCCTCGTCACAGTCACAGTCCTGGGGATAAATAGATGATGGGAGAGATCTCTGTACTGACCCCTGATATATTTATACATAGTAATTAGATCTCCACTCAGTCGTCTTTTTTCTAAAGTAAATAACCCTAATTTTGATAATCTTTCAGGGTACTGGAGTTGCCCCATTCCAGTTATTACTTTAGTTGCCCATCTCTGGACCCTCTCCAGCTCTGCTATGTCTGCCTTGTTCACAGGAGCCCAGAACTGTACACAGTACTCCATGTGTGGTCTGACTAGCAATTTGTAAAGTGGTAGGACTATGTTCTCATCACGGGCATCTATACGCCTTTTGATGCAACCCATTATCTTATTGGCCTTGGCAGCAGCTGCCTGACACTGTTTTTTGCAGCTTAGTTTGCTGTTTATTAAAATTCCTAGATCCTTTTCCATGTCAGTGTTACCAAGTGTTTTACCATTTAGTATGTACAGGTGACTTGCATTATTTCTTTACCATGTGCATAACTTTACATTTGTCACTGTTAAAACTCATCTGCCACTTATCTGCCCAAGCCTCCAATCTATCCAGATTCATCTGTAGTAGTATACTGTCCCCTTCAGTTTTAATTACTTTACACAGTTTAGTGTCATCTGCGGAAATTGATATTTTACTATACAAGCCTTCTACAAGATCATTAATAAATATATTGAAGAGAATAGGGCCCAATACTGAGGTACTCCACTAGTAACAGTGACCCAATCTAAGTGTGTACCTTTAATAACCACCCTCTGTTTTCTATCACTCAGCCAGTTACTTACACACATACAGACATTTTCTCCCAGTCCGAGGATTTTATATAATAGCTAGTGTTAATGAGGAATATTCGAATTTCGAATTTTTATCGCGAATATAGGTACTTTGAAAATTCGCAAATATTTTGAATATAGTGATATATATTCATAATTTCGAATATTCGATTTTTTTTTTTAATCAGTACACATGATCCCTCCCTGCTTCTACCTTGTGGGCCAATGAGAAGGCTGCAGTATATTTGAGTAGTGTTGTATGCAAATTTTTGTAATGCAAATTTTCATAGAATTTTTAAACTTACAACTATTAGACAAAGATTATAGCACTAAATTAGCTAAATTGCTCTATATTCGTTTTTTTTTTTTATATTCGCTATATTGCTATAACTTTTTTTCCCCGAATATTTATAATATTCTAAAACAAGAGTAGATAGCAATATACCAAATATTCGAAAAAAATCGAATATAGAGCAATTTAGCTAATATAGTGCTATATTCTTCTTTGTCTAATAGTTGTAATTTTTTTCTCATCTGAAGTTCAGATTGGAAAAAAAATACAACTATAAAAAAATGATTATAGCACTATATTAGCTAAATTGCTCTATATTCGTTTTTTTCCGAATATTCGCTATATTGCTATAACTTTGTTTTTTTAATATTCGCTATATTGCTATATATTCTTGTTTTAGAATATTACAAATATTCGCAAAAACAAAGTTATAGCAATATAGCGAATATTCGAAAAAAACGCATTACTAAAATTTGCATTACGAAATCTTGCATACTACACTATTATTACCTTGCCGATTTTTCGAGTAAAAAAATCGTTGAATATAACGAATATTCGAATTTGAGAATATTCGACGAATATTCTACAAAATATTTGCAAAATATCGCAAATTCGAATATGACCCTTGCCGCTCATCACTAATACTAACCTTTTATGTGGTACAGTGTGAAATTCCTTGGAGAAGTCCAGATATATACGACATCCATTGATTTGCCACTGTCAAGTCTAGAACTTACCTCCTCATAGAAACTGATTAAATTAGTTTGGCATGACCGATCCCTCAGTAAAAAAAGGAAAATATATATGCACTTCACTCTTCAAGTTTTTTCTGGTCAAAGCGTATAGTGGGGTATTTCAGTCCAACCAGAAAAATATATTCTCAGTTCACTTCTGCAGTTAATTGTTGTGAAAGTGTTTAGTGGCCTATTTCAGTAAAAAAAGAATAATATATTCGTTGCTTTTAGTGGTGTTTTAATTTCCGTTTAATTTGTTTAGTTACAAGTATGTCAGGCAGAGAAGTGCCAGGCCATGCACAGAGAAGTGGCAGAGGCCTAAATGTTTCTGGCACAAGCAGAGGTCGCAGCAGAGTAAGGAAGCGGGGCAGCAGGAGTCGCAGCGAGAATCCTGAGCTCCCGGTGTCATCTAGCAGTCGTGTCGTGACCAGCAACCCTGTGGTTTTTGATTAGTTAACTTGGTCATCCACTTCATCCCAAGTGACATCAGACACCCCCAGCCTACAGTCGGTGCTTTCGTCAGACCCAACCCTTAGTTGGCATGGCCTGAGAGCAGGCCCTGTTCCCTCACCTGTCCTCAACCTGCCTCTGTCCTTTTCTGTTCATTAACCGTGAGAAGTACTACATGCTGTGGGCTCAGCTCCACTTTTCAGCGAGGACGAGCTACTAGAGGACAGTCAGCAGCTACTGGCCACCCAAGATCTGGAGGAGACATCCACCTTCTCAGCTAGGCGGGCAAGTACTGATGAGAACAGTGGTGTGGGAGGTGGTGTTGCGAGCAGTCAGGCTCCTGACCAAGAGACCGTACAGGAGCACATCAGTGACGTGCAGACACTACTTGATGATGATGATGAAGCCGATCACACTTGGGAGCCGAGGGTGGCAGTTTGCCTATGAGGCAGCGATTGAGCCAGCAAGGTGGTAGCATGACTGGGAGTCAGAAGCGTGGCAGCAGTGGGGGGTTGGGAGCCAAACATGCCCGGGGTAGACCACCTGCTTCACAACAGCCTACCTGCCCGGGAAGTGGTGGTGCAGAGGTTTGCGGAGGCAGCAGCGGTAGCAGTCACTCAGTGTGGACTGTTTGGGGGGGAAATAAGGTACTTGGTGGTGTGGCATATTTTTGTGAAGCTGCCGGAGGAGGTCAACATGGCCATATGTAGAATATGTGGGCAGAAGGTGAAGCGTGGCCAGGGTGCCAATGTTGGCACCACAGCCCTGCGTCAACATATGCAGCGTCTTCATAAAGTGGCCAGGGAGAACCATGGCTCTGATGTTGTGGTCCAGCCTTCCGCAGCGCCCGCTACATCACCCAGTGAAACACACCCGGTTTCAGCCAGTCAAGGCTCCACCACCTCAGCCGAAAGGAGCTGTCTGTCATTCCCTTCTTCTGCTGGTCCAGATGCTCCTGTTCCTACTCTTCGTCAGTCATTCCATCAGCAATCAATCACCGAAGCAATTGCCAAGAGACAGCAGTATGCGTGCATGCATCCAACGGGACAGAAGCTGAACGTGCACCTGTCCAAGTTGCTGGTGCTGCTGTCTCTCCCTTTCCAAGTGGTGGACTCTGCACCCTTCAGAGAACTGACATCTTGTGCCGAGCTGAGGTGGAGAGTCCCAAGTCGTCATTTATTTGCAAAAAAAGTCAGTACCAGCCATGCACAAATATGTAGAACAGAAGGTGGGCCAGTCCTTGAGCCTGTCGGTGTCTGCCAAAGTGCACATCAGAGCCAAAGTGTGGAGCTGTAACTACGGTCAGGGACAGTACATGTCCTTTATGGCCCACTGGGTGAATGTGGTTCCTCCACAGCCACACCAGCAACTTGACCAGGTCCAGCCGCTTCCGACTCCACGTTGTCACGCCGTTGGTCCTGCGACAATGTCCACCTATGCTTCCTCATCCTCCAGCATGTCCTCAGCCTCCACTGCAGGGACAACATGAAGACTCTCTTGACTATCTGCTGTAAGGCATGGTGGGATTTTCTTGCCAATTCTTAGGAAAAAGGAATATACCCCTCTTGGAATGGGAAGTGAAGATTGACAAGTCTCCACTGAATACCTTCTTTGGGGCTACAAGGAGGAGGAGCAGGAGGAATACTTTGACCACATGCTCCAGGGTACAGTGTCAAATTCTGAAGCCACCTCCAAGTCATCCTGTCACGACTGAGAGGAGGAGTGAGCCATCCAATCCACAATCTCATCCTCTTTCTCCTCAACTATAATGTTGTTCCTTTTCAAAGTCAGCAGGGACATTTGTGGGCTACTACTAATACTACTAATGCTACTTCTGGCAGGATAGTTGACGCTGCTTCTACACACATTCTGGCTCTAGGTCTTTCGTTTGGAACCCTTCCATAGCCTATACATTTTTGTGCCTATCAGATAATGTTGTGCTCTACTCTCTGTATTGGTGTAGTAAACATCTAATGTATAAAGCTAAGTGTATGTATGTGTGTGTGTGTGTGTGTGTATGTCCGTTAAAGGAATCGTTGTATTTACAATCACAACATTTGGCACATAGGTACATCAGGTGACCGGGAAGGTTTTAGACCGGTTCCCCGCTCTCTATAACATACCGTTCCTGAGATATTTTTCAAATAATGCTAATATGGCACATCACATGACCTACATTAGCCAATAGAAGCCTGCAGGTCTTTCTCTTAATATCCCAACTACAATACAGATGATCAAATGTCCCTTATCAGCCAATAGAAGTCCTTAGAATAGAATAGAAGTCCTTAGTCTCCACATACACACAGTTTTACACCTGGTTTCCATAACAACCTAGCCATTTTTCTTCACTGCTGTAGGGCAGCTCTAAAGGGGCTGTGGATGACACTGTTAAGGGAGCAGAATGCTGTGGAGGTCACAGCACTCTGGACTTAAAGACGAACTTGAAAACCTCGCCCCCAAGTCCTGCTAAGCCACGCCCGGACCATTTAGATGACGCCCCCTTCCCACTTCGCAGCCAACAGGGATTGAAAAAATTAAGGTAAAAATTAACTTCTGTCAGATGCAGGATTGGGAGGGAGGGTGACTTTCTCCCTGCAGCTCACGCTCAGAGAGCACAGTGCTGCTGTCTGAGAGTGAGCTGTTTAAAAGGACATCCCTGTGTCCATCCAGGCCCTGTGCCGGACAGAGGACAGGGAGTCTAAAAACTGGACTGTCTGTCCTAAAACTGGACCTCTGGCCACCCTAGGAAGCAGGCTGATGTGGAGGTCACAGTTAAGGGGACAATCTGCTATAGAGGTCAGTGTTCAGGGGCAGATTGCTGTAGAGGCCACTGTTAATGGGGCAGGGTGTTGTGGAAATCACTGTTAATAAAACAGGGTACTGTGGAGGTCACTAATAAAGGGGAGGCCGTTGTGGGGGTCACTGTTAAAGGGACAGGTCGCTGTGGAGGTCACTGTTAAGGGGGTGGAATGCTGTGGAGGTTACTGTTAAAGTGGCAGGGAACGGTGGAAGTAACAGTTAACAGGACAGTCCACTATGTAGGTCAGTGTTAAGGGGCGGGGTGCTGTAGAGGTCACTGTAAAGGGGACGGGGTGTTGTGGAGGTCACATTTTAAGGGAATGGAGCTCTGTGTATGTGACTGTTAAGGGGAGGGTTATTGTGGAAATCACTGTTAAGGAGACAGGGTACCATGTAGAAACTAAGCATTCATAAATTGATGATTGAGACCTGACCCTTTATATTGTGTTAACACTTCCAGGTAAATTGTTACCCTAGACTGGCTACTGGTGTACTGATCATCTATATGCTGGTTTAATTAAATTCAACCATTTTTTAATAGCAACCGTGTGGAAACTGAATATACGTAAATGGATGATTGAGGTCTGATCCTTAATATTCTCATTAATACACACAGCTAGATTTCTGCTACACCTTGGGTTTTGCTGCAGTAATCACTTGTATATGAATCTTAATTAAATTGAACCCCCCCCCCCCTCCAATCATGTGGAAACTGCATACATGGAAATGGGCGATTGAGGCTTGATGCTAATATTTTTGTTAATACAGACAGGTAGATTGCTGCTACACCTTGGGCATTGATGCAGACAGACAGCAACAGTGGCACCACCAACAAGGTGAGGTCAATTCATTGGAATCATCTGGAGTAGTGTGAAAATATTAGTATTGATTCAGTAATCATGCATATTTGCAGCTTTATTAAATTGAACCCCCCTCCAATCATGTGCATAATGTGATGGAAAAAAATCAAGCCAGCAAAGGAAGTAATATGGACAATCACAATGCATTAATAAGTGCCTTGTACTAACTTTCTCTACATGATAAATATAATTTGCTAGAGTGAGACAATAGGGAAAGGGGGTAAACCGCTGCAAGACAACTCTGTCGATGGTTTATCTCACTTGAGAACAAGGGAACAGATATTGATATTCAACAAGCTCAACCCATCTTTCCGCCATCTATCAGTGAGACAGTCATTAGATGATTGGCTGGTCAAACTAAAATCTGCACCAAAATTCACCTAATGTGTAAGACCGCTTTATTACTAACCAGCCTTAGAAGTCTTTCACACTCAACCCTGGAGCTGGTAAGAACAAGACAAAGGGAGACACCTTCTTCTTTCTGCATAGTGGGCAGTACTGATCAGGAATGAAACAATTAGAGTCAGAGTTTTTTGCCGAGCCTGGCAGTCGCTTTAAGAAATTGGTCAATCACAGGCAAACACCTACCCTAGGAGTCTTTACTAATAAGCTCTAGGAGTCTTTCACAATCATCCCTGGAGCTGACAAGAACAAGACAAAAAGGGACACCTTCCTCTTTCTGCATAGTGGGCAGTACTGATCAGGACTTAAACAATCAGAGTCAGAGTTTTCGCCAAGCCTGGCTGTCACTCTTAGGAATGTGGCCGATCACAGCTCTTGATCGCACAGGCAGAGCTCTTCTCAGTGATGATGTATACTGTACATACAGAATCATTCGGAAAGGGGTCAAACAAAAGCTGAAAGATGATTTATTCTTTGTGACATGTGAAACAGCTGAATAATTGTATTACACATTTATGATGCAGCCATTCCATTATTACGTTTGTTCATTATCCTGCTGTTTGTATCGCTGCTTTCAAATGACCTCTAAAAATAATCATTATCACGTAGCAAGAATAAACATGTCTCATACTTAGCACATATATCTAAAAATCTAAGGTTAGTCATTTTCCATTCATAAGGTCACTTATGTGAATATTTCCATTCATAGACAGGCCTCATTCAGTCTAACGAAGTGTTAGTTACTGGAAAATAATGTTGTCACAAAGGAATTAATAGCGTACTTATTCTGCTTATGTCTGACCATGCTAGGTGGCGTGAAGACAAAGAGGGGCTTTCACACAAGCTGAGGGAACAGAGGGGGGAAAAAATCAGTTTCTTAACCCACCTGGGTTGTGAAGGCAGTTAATGTTGGAAACTGGATTTTATATCAGAATTTTATTGCCACTACCCACTTGCCAAATGTTACAACAAACTGAACAAGTTGGCCAGGAGATAAGTTTACTGCTATGGTTTGTATTTAAGGCACAGTATAATTGTTCTGTTGATGTGCATATACTAATTTGTAATCATGGTAATACCATTAAAAGGTTATTTCAAGCACATAGCTAACAAAAAATTAGCTCACAAAAAGTAAAAAATAACAAAGAAGCAATACTCACCTCTACTGAATCCCCCCCACAGTTATTCTGACGCTACTCCAGTCCATGCTGCTCTCCACTTCCTGTTTCCCCTTGGTACACCACAAAAGACAGGAAAAACCCACTCAGCCGACATGACCAGTAGAGATAGTTGGCTTCAACGGTCAATTGACATTGATACACTCATGACCACTGAGGCCAGTGAGTGGCTGCAGCAGTTACATAAAGATGAATTACATGTGCCCATCGTGTGACCACTGCAGGCACAGCGAGGATTAGAGTGGCGTGACCAGAGTGGTAACTTTGACAACTTTTTATAGTTTCTTTATAGGCCATATTTTTCTTTCTTCAATTTTACCAGGTAGTAATAACAAATACAGAAAAATAAGAGATACTATAGAACATTTGATACTATACAGTATACTGTATTTCCTTTCATGTCTCTGCAAATTTTGCTACTTGAAGAGTAACATGCAGCTTCTCCTTACTCCAAGCTTACATTGGAGTAAGACTCAGGCTTGCAGAAAATCTTTGCAACATTTTGGATTTTTACACCACTCACTCCTGTTTTGAAAAGTGGGCATAGTTATCTTGCTAAGCTGATTTATACCAGATTTATCAAATTCAACTTTTTTTTTTTTAAGTCCCCAAAGTTGTCTCAAAATTACTTCAATAAAGGAGGGCCATGGAAAGTGGAGTAACATTGTAAGACTAGTTAGATTTTCAACTTAAAGATGCGTAAATTGAGGTCATAATAGGTTTCATTAAAATAATATGGCTTCTCCAGGCTCTATATGTGTTTAGAAGCTACCCTGTGATTATACCAGAAAGTATGTTTTGTTTGATGGATATATTTACCAGAGAAATTATGTGGAAACCTTGGCAAGCAAGGATTGAGAAATCTTTCCTACAGAATGGAATTGGAAGGGAAGATTGGCTCTTCCCAATCATTGAAGGTATTTTGTAGCTGCCTAGTGTGCTGTGTGTTTAAAGGGGTTGTGCAGGCCGTATATATTAATGAACTATTGTCAGGATGGGTCATTAATATCAGATCAGCAGGGCCCAACACCCAGCACCCCCACGATCAGCTGTTAGAAGAGGAGGCACTCCATGCGAGCGCTGCTTCTTGTTTATTACACTGCCCATCGTCTCTCAGACGTTTCTGCTGTGCAGTGGAATGACGAGTACTCACTCCATTCACCTTAAAATGCAAGTACTTGGAACCACTTTTCCAGAGGAGATGACGGGCAGTGAAATGAGCAGGAAACAGGGCTCTAATGGAATGCCGCCTCCTCTTCAACAGCTGATTGGCAGGTGTGCTAGATGTCGGACACCCACTGATGATGACTGATTATAGGTTATATATTATGGGATATATATATATATATATATATATGTATGTATATATATATATATATATATATATATACACATACAATCAGGTCCATAAATATTGGGACATCGACACAATTCTAACAATTTTGGCTCTATACACCACCACAATGGATTTGAAATGAAACAAACAAGATCTGCTTTAACTTCAGACTGTCAGCTTTAATTTGAGGGTATTTACACCCAAATCAGGTGAATGGTGTAGGAATTACAACAGTTTGCATATGTGCCTCCCACTTGTTAAGGGACCAAAAGTAATGGGACAATTGGCTTCTCAGCTGTTCTATGGCCAGGTATGTGTTATTCCCTCATTATCCCAATTACAATGAGGGAATAACGAGCAAGTGTGCTATCTGCATTTGGAATCTGTTGCTGTCAATTTTCAAGATGAGATCCAAAGAGCTGTCACTATCAGTGAAGCAAGCCATCATTAGGCTGAAAAAAAAAAAAAAACCATCAGAGAGATAGCAAAAACATTAGGCGTGGCCAAAACAACTGTTTGGAACATTTTTAAAATGAAGGAATGCACCGGTGAGCTCAGCAACACCAAATGACCCAGAAGACCACGGAAAACAACTGTGGTGGATGACTGAAGAATTCTATCCCTCGTGAAGAAAATTCCCTTCACAACTGTTGGCCAGATCAAGAACACTCTCCAGGAGGTAGGTGTATATGTGTCAGTCAACAATCAAGAGAAGACTTCACTAGAGTGAATACAGAGGGTTCACCACAAGATGTAAACCATTGGTGAGCCTCAAAAACAGGAAGGCCTGATTAGAGTTTGCAAAACAACATCAAAAAAAGCCTTCACAGTTCTGGAACAACATCCTATGGACAGATGAGACCAAGATCAACTTGTACCAGAGTGATGGGAAGAGAAGAGTATGGAGAAGGAAAGGAACTGCTCATGATCCTAGGCATACAACCTCATTAGTGAAGCATGGTGGTGGTAGTGTCATAGCGTGCACATGAATGGATGTATGGCTGCCAATGGAACTGGTTCTCTTGTATGTATTAATGATGTGACTGCTGACAAAAGTAGCAGGATGAATTCTGAAGTGTTTTGGGCAATATTATCTGCTCATATTCAGCCAAATGCTTCAGAACTCATTGGACAGCGCTTTACAGTGCAGATGGACAATGACCCAAAGCATACTGAAAAAGCAACCAAAGTGTTTTTTAAGGGAAAGAAGTGGAATGTTATGCAATGGCCAAGTCAATCAACTGACCTAAATACGATTGAGCATGCGTTTCACTTGCTGGAGACAAAACTGAAGGGAAAATGCCCCAAGAACAAGCAGGAACTGAAGACAGTTGCAGTAGAGGCCTGGCAGAGCATCACCAGGGATGAAACCCCACGTCTGGTGATGTTTATGTGTTCCAGACTTCAGGCTGTAATTGACTGCAAAGGATTTGCAACCAAGTATTAAAAAGTGAAAGTTTGATTTATGATTATTATTCTGTCCCATTACTTTTGGTCCCTTAAAAAGTGGGAGGCACATATGCAAACTGTTGTAATTCCTACACCGTTCACATGATTTGGATGTAAATACCCTCAAATTAAAGCTGACAGTCTGCAGTTAAAGCACATATTGTTTGTTTCATTTCAAATGCATTGTGGTGGTGTATAGAGCCAAAAATATTAGAATTGTGTCAATGTCCCAATATTTATGCACCTGACTGTACATATATATATATATATATATATATATATATATATACAGTACAGACCAAAAGTTTGGACACACCTTCTCATTCAAAGAGTTTTCTTTATTTCCATGACTATGAAAATTATAGATTCACACTGAAGGCATCAAAACTATGAATTAACACATGTGGAATTATATACATAACAAAAAAGTGTGAAACAACTGAAAATATGTCATATTCTAGGTTCTTCAAAGTAGCCACCTTTTGCTTTGATTATTGCTTTGCACACTCTTGGCATTCTCTTGATGAGCTTCAAGAGGTAGTCACCTGAAATGGTCTTCCAACAGTCTTGAAGGAGTTCCCAGAGATGCTTAGCACTTGTTGGCCCTTTTGCCTTCACTCTGCGGTCCAGCTCACCCCAAACCATCTTGATTGGGTTCAAGTCCGGTGACTGTGGAGGCCAGGTCATCTGGCGCAGCACCCCATCACTCTCCTTCATGGTCAAATAGCCCTTACACAGCCTGGAGGTGTATTTAGGGTCATTGTCCTGTTGAAAAATAAATGATGGTCCAACTAAATGCAAACCAGATTGAATAGCATGCCGCTGCAAGATGCTGTGGTAGCCATGTTGGTTCAGTATGCCTTCAATTTTGAATAAATCCCCAACAGTGTCACCAGCAAAGCACCCCCACACCATAACACCTCCTCTTCCATGCTTCATGGTGGGAACCAGGCATGTACAGTCCATCCGTTCACCTTTTCTGTGTCGCACAAAGACACGGTGGTTGGAACCAAAGATCTCAAATTTGGACTCATCAGACCAAAGCACAGATTTCCATTGGTCTAATGTCCATTCCTTGTGTTCTTTAGCCAACACAAGTCTCTTCTGCTTGTTGCCTGTCCTTAGCAGTGGTTTCCTAGCAGATATTCTACAAACCGGATTCCCAAAAAGTTGGGACACTAAACAAATTGTGAATAAAAACTGAATGCAATGATGTGGAGATGGAAAATATCAATATTTTATTTGTAATAGAACGTAGATGACAGATCAAACGTTTAATCTGAGTAAATGTATCATTTTAAAGGAAAAATACGATGATTCAAATTTCCACGGTGTCAACAAATCCCCCAGAAAGTTGGGACAAGTAGTAATAAGAGGTAGTCACCTAAAATGGTGTTCACTTCACAGGTGTAACCTGTCAGGTTTAATAAGTGGGATTTCTTGCCTTATAAATGGGATTGGGACCATCAGTTGCATTGTGGAGAAGTCAGGTGGATACACAGCTGATAGTCCTACTGAATAGACTGTTAGAATTAGTATTATGGCAAAAAAAAAAGCAGCTAAGTAAAGAAAAACGAGTGGCCATCATTACTTTAAGAAATGAAGGTCAGTCAGTCCGAAAAATTGGGAAAACTTTGAAAGTGTCCCCAAGTGCAGTCACAAAAACCATCAAGCGCTACAAAGAAACTGGCTCACATTCGGACCGCCCCAGGAAAGGAAGACCAAGAGTCACCTCTGCTGCGGAGGATAAGTTTATCCGTGTCACCAGCCTCAGAAATCGCAGGTTAACAGCAGCTCAGATTAGAGACCAGGTCAATGCCACACAGAGTTCTAGCAGCAGACACATCTCTAGAACAACTGTTAAGAGGAGACTGTGTGAATCAGGCCTTCATGGTACAAACCGGATTCCCTATAAGTTGGGACACTATACAAATCGTGAATAAAAACTGAATGCAATGACGTGGAGGTGCCAACTTCTAATATTTTATTCAAAATGGAACATAAATCACGGAACAAAAGTTTAAACTGAGAAAATGTACAATTTTAAGGGAAAAATATGTTGAATCAAAATTTCATGGTGTCAACAAATCCCCAAAAAGTTGGGACAAGGCCATTTTCACCATTGTGTGGCATCTCCCCTTCTTCTTACAACACTCAACAGATGTCTGGGGACCGAGGAGACCAGTTTCTCAAGTTTAGAAATAGGAATGCTCTCCCATTCTTGTCTAATACAGGCCTCTAACTGTTCAATCGTCTTGGGCCTTCTTTGTTGCACCTTCCTCTTTATGATGCGCCAAATGTTCTCTATAGGTGAAAGATCTGGACTGCAGACTGGCCATTTCAGTACCCGGATCCTTCTCCTACGCAGCCATGATGTTGTGATTGATGCAGAATGTGGTCTGGCATTATCTTGTTGAAAAATGCAGGGTCTTCCCTGAAAGAGATGACATCTGGATGGGAGCATATGTTGTTCTAGAACCTGAATATATTGTTCTGCATTGATAGTGCCTTTCCAGACATGCAAGCTGCCCATGCCACATGCACTCATGCAACCCCATACCATCAGAGATGCAGGCTTCTGAACTGAGCATTGATAACAACTTGGGTTGTCCTTGTCCTCTTTGGTCCGGATGACATGGCGTCCCAGATTTCCAAAAAGAACTTAAAATCGTGACTCGTCTGACCACAGAACAGTCTTCCATTTTGCCACACTCCATTTTAAATGATCCCTGGCCCAGTGAAAACGCCTGAGCTTGTGGATCTTGCTTAGAAATGGCTTCTTCTTTGCACTGTAGAGTTTCAGCTGGCAACGGCGGATGGCGCGGTGGATTGTGTTCACTGACAATGGTTTCTGGATGTATTCCTGAGCCCATTCTGTGATTTCCTTTACAGTAGCATTCCTGTTTGTGGTGCGGTGTCGTTTAAGGGCCCGGAGATCACAGGCATCCAGTATGGTTTTACGGCCTTGACCTTACGCACAGAGATTGTTCCAGATTCTCTGAATCCTCGGATGATGTTATGCACAGTTGATGATGATAGATGCAAAGTCTTTGCAATTTTTCGCTGGGTAACACCTTTCTGATATTGCTCCACTATCTTTCTGCGCAACATTGTGGGAATTGGTGATCCTCTACCCATCTTGGCTTCTGAGAGACACTGCCACTCTGAGAAGTTCTTTTTATACCCAATCATGTTGCCAATTGACCTAATTAGTGTTAATTGGTCTTCCAGCTCTTCGTTATGCTCAAATTTACTTTTTCCAGCCTCTTATTGCTACTTGTCCCAACTTTCTGGGGGATTTGTTGACACCGTGGAAATTTGAATCAACGTATTTTTCCTTTAAAATGATACATTTACTCAGATTAAATGTTTGATCTGTCATCTACGTTCTATTACAAATAAAATATTGATATTTTCCATCTCCACATCATTGCATTCAGTTTTTATTCACAATTTGTTTAGTGTCCCAACTTTTTTGGAATCCGGTTTGTAGAATATCTGCTAGGAAACCACTGCTAAGGACAGGCAACAAGCAGAAGAGACTTGTGTTAGATAAAGAACACAAGGAATGGACATTAGACCAATGGAAATCTGTGCTTTGGTCTGATGAGTCCAAATTTGAGATCTTTGGTTCCAACCACCGTGTCTTTGTGCGACACAGAAAAGGTGACTGGGGTGCTGAGCCAGATGATCTGGCCTCCACAGTCACCGGACTTGAACCCAATCGAGATGGTTTGGGGTGAGCTGGACCGCAGAGTGAAGGCAAAAGGGCTAACAAGTGCTAAGCATCTCTGGGAACTCCTTCAAGACTGTTGGAAGACCATTTCAGGTGACTACCTCTTGAAGCTCATCAAGAGAATGCCAAGAGTGTGCAAAGCAATAATCAAAGCAAAAGGTGGCTACTTTGAAGAACCTAGAATATGACATATTTTCAGTTGTTTCACACTTTTTTGTTATGTATATAATTCCACATGTGTTAATTCATAGTTTTGATGCCTTCAGTGCGAATCTACAATTTTCATAGTCATGAAAATAAAGAAAACTCTTTGAATGAGAAGGTGTGTCCAAACTTTTGGTCTGTACTGTATATATTTATATCCTGCACAACCCCTTTAAGGGAAAGTCCTAATAATAATCTACAAATATTTAGGAAAAGTTGTAATTTACAGGATAGATCTTTGGATTTGATAGGATTAATGGAGTTGTTGTGGGGAGTAAAATGAAATATTTTTCACTCTTCATTCAATTTAGGATAATATAGGATAATATACATTTACTGGGGGAAATCATTTATGGGTTTAGGGAGTGAATAAATGGACTTAATAGATATTTAAATAATTTATTTGTAGGGGATAGTAATAGAATACAAACTTTTTGGTTCTGCAAGAAGAGTATTGGGTGTCATCACAGGATTACTTTCTATATATTAGATTGATATAGATATGTAGTAATATGATAATACTCAGGAGGAATCTCTAGATAGGCTGCTGAATGAAAATATGTACTTTTTTTTAGCACGGGTGTACATAGTATTAATGTTGGCACAGATTGAAAAACTTATACAAAGAGAAGAGTGCTTGGGAATCAGACATAAATGATGAAATTACGAATGAGGAATGCTATAAAAGTGTGTCTATGGCGAATAATACTCCTTTAAGTCCATCAGATAGGGTAATTCAATTTTTTTAAATCAAATATAGTTTGCCTAGAACTGCAGTTATATATATATATATATATATATATATATATGTGAAACTCGAAAAATTAGAATATCATGCAAAAGTTCATTTATTTCAGTAATGCAACTTAAAATTTGAATATTGTGAAAAGGTTCAATATTCTAGGCTCAAAGTGTCACACTCTAGTCAGCTAATTACTTAGTCCATACCCCCTGAGCTAAAGGGTACCTGAGATTGCGAGTTTGGGGTTTTCATACGCTGTAAGCCATAATCATCCAAATTATAACAAATAAAGGCTTGAAATATCTCACTTTGCATGTAAGGAGTCTATTTCATATATTAGTTTCACCTTTTAATTTGCATTGCTGAAATAAATTAACTTTGCACGATATTCTAATTTTTCGAATTTCACCTATGTATATATATATATATATATATATATATATATATATATATATATACATATATATTTGGATTTCAGGATAATGAAATGTCACCAACCTCAAGACAGAGTGGATGCACTTACCTTGAAGATGCCCCAAGCTTCACATCTATTGGTATAGAGTACTTGGAAAGATAAATGAGAATTGTAAGACAAATATTGCTTCTTGTTCTTTCACTTTGTGTTTTGGGTCTTGTTAGAAAACAACTAATAGATGTTGAAGGGGTGGTGGTGTTAAAGTTATTATTTCTGGCTAGGAAATTACTTTTAAAATATTAGATATCAAATAAGCCACCTGATGTTGAAGCTTTGAGGTGAAGAGTGTCATAATATTTATACCTGGAAAATAAAGGGGAAATTTGATAAATTTGATAAACAATGGTTTCATCAGTCCAAGTCCCTACATCTGACCTGGGGGTGGGTTTGGGTCTGGGGATACATTCTTTATTTTTATTTATTGTTATTGTAATTTGTGAATTTAGTTAATAAAACTTAAGGTAAGAAAATAATGATGTGTCAATTTTATGCGACATCTGATAAATTTGGCACAAATTAGGACAATGCAGATTTCTTCAAAACTGATTTAAGATATTCCCTTTATGATTATAGTATTCTATTATTAAATAAATGAGAAATAACACAAATTGAATAACTTATGAATAAACATATTTATAATTTGAATTAATTTTTAAGTCAGTTTTTTACTAAAATTGAAAAATTTAATTACATTTACAAATATGTATATCTTATATATTATCATATCAAATGTGTATTTTGAATGCACTAGTCAGTAAATTATATTTTTTTTGCACATGCTGCTACAATGTTTATTAACTATGTGCCTTATTACTATACTTAGTTTAAAAAAATCATTAATAACAAATTAATATTGAATGTAGATTGCTCATATCATACTTGACCACTATGTTCAGAATATTCCAAAATAATGACATTCTCATTGTTTGCTGGAGATATACCTGGTAGGTCTGCCTTGATCCACTAAGTACTGTTCAGTGGTGTCTACTGATCTGTTTTTGATACCAATGACTATTGCAGACGTCACTGATTGACTGCTGTTAAAATAAAGCTTCAATAATCTTTGGATTTGTCAAAACCTTTTGTCATAATTAATAAGTAGTATTTAAAAAAAAATATATATGGAAAGGATATGGATTAAGGTACAAGTCAGGGGTAAATATGAGTACTTTGCATGCCTACAAGGGAGAAATTTAGTTATTGATTCCATGCACCGATAAGACTTGATCAGCACACAAACAAGATTTCTGTATTTCCATAACATTGATGATATTTTGCTCTAAGAAATCATCCTTCCTGCTGTGATCAGCTCCTGTGGTGACTACTATAGAGAATTATAGCTCTTATGGTAATGAAATCTGATCCTATCTAGAGATTCAATGTTTTTTTTCCTTCCAGATGCCTGGAGTGTTCCTTGTCATTAGAGAAGATCCTTATTATAAGTGAGAATAGGCAAAAGCACTCTGTTGAGCAGTGTGCCCAGGTGTGCCTGGATTTTATCAGAGTTGTCAACAGGCTACACAAACCAAAAAGCCTAAAGGAGACAAAGGGGAACAACATTCATTGTTGTGGTTCTGTCCACAACAATTGAATATACAAAAAACAAAATGGCTGCACACCGTTATATATACAAACAATAGAGCTAATAAATGGGGGTCATTCTAGATAAAAGTGGTACAATACCGACTATAAATGATTAATGGAAGCTCTTAGCGCACATACGTGTCGGGCCCATCTACCAGGCATCAAGGTGGCTTCCGCAGATGGGTCCCTATCACTAAATATACTGCCTCACTTTGGACTTACTTAAGCCTACAATATTCAGGGCAGTGTAGGAACCAGCTACAAACGTGCTCTGCTCAGAAGTCCCAGATAGATGGGCGTGTTCAGTCTAAAAGATTGAATATATATATTTTTTTTGTATTGTAAAAAAAAATGTGGTGCAAATTGTGGTGCAAAAGTAATGTTGTGAATGGTGCCAAGGTCATGTAATTACTATTATTTTCATTATTAGAGGTGGGTGATTGTTTAAAATTCTCTCCTTTCTTCTTTCAGTATAGTAATCAGTATAGTAATCAGTTTTATTTTCAAATTTTGAACCAAGCAAATCAATTCTATCATCTCTAATATTTTTTATTGTGTTATCACTATCATTATGTTGTTCTTGAAACAGGATTATTCTGTAAAAATAAAACACTTATTTTAACCATTATTTATCATTCAAATATGTTTCATAATTTTAATTTAAAGACATTTTAATAGTTTCCATCATAAGCATATACATCTTTGTTAGTTTCATTAAATGTATTACTATAAATTTAAATTTAAAGTTTATTTTATGTTCTATCAATTTTTTAAAGGGATCTGTCACATTGAACATAGTGTTTGAGCTGCAGGCTAATTAGATTGATATATAGTTTTGTGGGAAAAGGTTCAGTATAACTTATATTTTATACATTTATATTCCTGCTCATTCTGGGCTTTGAAATCAAGGAGGCAGTCCGATCAGTGATTGACAGCCTTCCTTCTGACTGTTTTACACATATAGAGCTGTCAATCACTAATAGGGCTGTCCCCTGGATTTCAAAGCTCAGAATGAGCAGAAATATAAATAATATTTCTGCTGAATCTTTCCCTACAAAACTATATATCAATCTGCTCAGCTCCTCCTACACTATAACAAAGCGCCTATAGCTTACATTGGATTTTTATGAATTGCCAAAATGTCTATATTTCATTAAGGACTAATTCCTGAGCGGCTTGGGTTTGGGGAGTTCATGTGAAACATGTGACCAGTGTGATGGGGCAATAAATACCACCCTAATGAGAATGAAGGAACGAAACCCGGGTCGGGCAGGACTATTACCTTTTAATGTGCAATGTTGAAAGAAAATATCGTGAACTCTTTTACTTGCGGGTCTGCACTATGTCCTTTTTCCATTTAAAGGGATAACAAGTGTTTCTGCTGCCGGTTGGTTCAGAGATCAAGGAGGATAAAGCCAGAGATTAAGGGAAATGGCCTCCGGAGAAACGATTGTTTATGAACTAGCCTCTACTTAGGAACACTCAGCGCGGACCCAAATTTTATATTTTTATCCCTTTAAAATTACCCCACCTTAAATTTTAAGAACATAGCTATGCTGACATTGCCATAGTCTACATAACAAAAATGACAAGTGAGCTTAAAAAAATATATATACTTTGGGGTTCCAGTTGCTAGTGTGACAAATGGAATATTTTTTTATGGATTGTCACATGAAAAGTTACATTTGGTGTTTAAAAAAATAATAATAATTATTAATAATAATAATAATAATAATAACACTTATATAATATTCAATTAAATATATACTCCTGAATATTTGAATATATGTTTCCGTAATCCTTAGACGTTTGTATCTTATGATTATACACTGCTGAAAATTGCCAAATAGGTTAATGTTCAGTTGATGTCATGGTGATAAAATAAATGGTTACATATGGGCAATATTAATTTCTAAAATTATAATATATTGTGACTTAAAATACAAAGAGAACCATTATTTCTTGTAGGCAGACTTTAACCAGTAACCGTATAAAATCCGTTACTCATGCCCAATTGGCTTATATGTTATAAGTACAGCTGGTGAGCTGAGTTTGCACAGGCACAATGAGCATACTGTTTAAGCCAGAGGTAGATGTAATGCAGTAATTTAGCATAGTAAAAATACCTATCTTTTACACTAACTCAATCACATTTTCATGGCGTGTTTTAGTTTGTGTCCTTAATTCAAGAAACACAGATGGGCAAATGTAATGTGAAGAAATACATTAGATGTGTGTTGAATTACATTGATTATTGTGATCCAGATCAGTGGGTTTTATAAATACTATAATATTTAAAATGTAATCATATGTAATCAATGCATCAATACATTTATAGGATGTTTTAAACTTTAAAGGTTATGTTCACTTGTGTGTTAGAGGCACTAGAGATGAGCAAATTTCTTGAAATTGGCTTTTGGTCCAATTCTACCTGAATTGAAAGTGCTTAAAAGAGACTGAACATTTGTGTATGACACTCAAAAGTCTCCAAAGATTTGTATATTTTATCTCTTGTCTTTCTTTATTGATTATTATTATTATTATTATTAGTGTTGAGCACAAATTTTCGAAAAGCAAATTTTTATCTCGAATATCGCCACTTTGAGAATTTGCGAATATTTTGAATATAGTGCTATATATTCATTTTTAGAATATTCGTAATTTTTTTCCATCTGAAGTCATGATTCCTCCCTGCTTAAGTTGCTTGTGGGCCAATTGATTCACAAGCAAGAGTCAGGGAGGAATCATTTGTTCAGATGGGAAAAATGACAAATATTCTAAAAACGAATATTCTATAGTGCTATTTATTTGTTTTTTTTTACCTAGGCCTGTATTGATCACGTAATATTCGCATATTACGCGATCATAACCTTGCCGATTTTCGAGTAAAAATAAAGAATGTAGAATATAACGAATATTCAAATTTGCGAATATTCGACGAATATTCTACAAAATATTTGTGAAATATCACAAATTTGAATATGACCCCTGCCGCTCATCACTAATAATAATTTTTTTTTAAAAAAAATTTCTCTCTTAGTCTCTGTCCCCTTTCAAGTAATTTAATAATGATAATAATAATAATAATAATAATAATAATAATAATTTGTGTTGAGCGAATCAAAGCATTTGTGATGGAATTCATTCCTAAGTTTAGGAAAAACTTAATTTGCCACAAAGACAAATTTCCTCTTGCTTCGTGGTTGTGAATTATATTTTTTCTAAAATGGCTGCTGCATGTGTTACAATGTGAAAGTAAGAATCCCGAGAACACGATATGACCCATAATGCTAATTCGCAGATATTCATCCCCTGTGATGTCACAGCCCTATAAAAAGTCTCATCTCGCGTGGTCTCCGCCAGTTCACTATGAGCTGAGCTTAGGGAGAGACAAGTGACCAGTGCTCATGTTCTAGGGACAGTGTTGCTACAAACAGTTAAAAAGTAATATTGAAGAGGGAATGTGCAAGAACAGTGCAGGGAGATTGTAGGGAGAGTTTTTTGAGACTGTAGGGAGAGCATAGGGGGACTGCAGGGATATGTATCTTGTTCACCTATGTCAATCATGCTTAAACTATTCTGTTATACATAGACTTACTGTGTGTCAGATTCAGTCTAAACAGGTGCTTTAACATTTTGATGCTTTTATCTTGCTCACCTGCTGCAGCACTCATACCTAAACTGTTATACGGTATGTATGTATATATATATATATATATCTTTTTTTACTGTGTGTCAGACTCAGTCTCAACAGGCGCTCTAACATATCGCCGCGTTCATATTGCAGCATTCAGACTTATTCCTCCTCTAATGGAGAATGTTAATGTTAGATCACTGTCAGAACGGAAAGCACACGTAGGGTGGTAGATGGAAATTAGGGAGGAGATGCATGGAGGTGTAAGAACTATGGAGAGCTTTGTGGGTGAGAAGTTTGAACTGTATTTAGTGATGGAGGGGAAACAGCGAAGTGACTGGCACATGTTAGTAGCATCAATATAGCGGGTGGAGAGATAGATGAGCCTGGATGTGGCATTTAGGACAGACTGAAGGGAGAAGAGTTTAGTGAGAGGAAGGCTATTTGATAATTAATTACAGTAGTCGAGATGAGAATGAATCAAAGCAACAACATGAGTTATGGCTGTTTCCATTGTAAGAAAAGTGCAGATTCTGGAGATATTCTTGAGGTGCAGATGACAAGAGAGTGTTAGTGATTGGATATGGGGAACAAAGGAAAGATCTGAACCAAATATGACCCCAAGGTGCTGCCCAGGAGTTATGATAGTGCCGCAGACCGAAATTGAAATATCAAGTTTAGGTGGGTTAGTAGATGGGGGAAAGACAAGAAGTTCAGTTTTTGAGAGGTTCAGTTTTAGGTACAGAGAGGACATGATGTTAGAGACAGCTGCCAGACAATTACTGGTGTTTCGGAGTAAAGCAGGGGTGATATCAGGGGACGAAGTGCATAGTTTTTAACACAAAAAATCAATAATAAATATCACAGTGGTAGTGACATATGGCACTATGGCTAAATAAATGGCAGACTGTGTTAACAACTAGCTTGTTTAAAAACACACTGCACTGTCGAATTTGTCATGTTTTTAGAAATAAAATTTCCAAAAATGTGTCCCTTTTGAGGGCAAAAAGATGATGTTTAAACACACTCTGGAAAAAGCCTGAATAAGCAGTCTGAAACGTATGCCTTAACCCCTTCCTGACATAGTGATTTTCCATTTTTGTTTTTTATTCCCTGCCTTCTCATGGCCATATCCTTTTTATTTTTCTATTCATATAGCCTTATAAAGGCTTGTTTTTTTACAGAACAAGTTGTACTTTTTAATGCCACCATTTAATATGGCATACAATGTAGAGAGAAACTGGAAAAAAAATAAAATTGGGTAGATTTAAGAAAAAAAAATGCAGTTCTGCCAGTTTTATGGGTTTTATTTTTACGTTGTTCACTATGCGGTAAAACTGACTTGTGCTCTTCATTCTCCAGGTCAGTACAACACTTAAATATTTTTTTCTTGCCTTTTAATCCTGAAGAAAAAAAAAACTTTATAAAACATTTTTCTTGTTATCGCCATACTTTTTATAGTTATGTCTATAGAGATGTGTGAGGGCTCGTTTTTTGCAGAACAATCTGTAGTTTTTGTTAATACAATTTTGGGGTTTGTATTACCTTTTGATCGCTTTAAAAAAAAAAATAATGTGAAATGAAATGATAAAAAAATGGCAAATTGGCATTTTTTCCATTACACCATTCAACGTATGGGATAGTTTTTTTTTATATTTAAATAGTGTGGGTGTTTTCGCACGTGGGGATGCCCATGTTTTTTTTTTTTACTGTTTATTTGTTTTTTGATTTTGGAGTAAGAGGGGTGATTTGGATTTCTTAAATATTTTTCAGAACTTTTTTGTGTATTTTTGTAAAAACTTTTTATCAGGTCCCCAGTAAGACCTCAACTTGCAATAATCAGAATTTGCTCTATTATTCTGTACAAAATTGTACAGTCTCATGCTCATTACTTTAAAGGAACATCTTTCCCGATCTCTACCACGAGGTGGTGTTCCTGACCTGGAAGCACACGCTTCCAGGTTTTAGGCATCTCAGATGCCGTGGTCACATTTGAGGGGTGAAATATCAATGGTCAACATTATTGCTGATCGAGGACATTATCTGCAGGTGTCTGCTATATGAAACAGTACGCACTTGGAGGATATGACACTCACTCCTGTCCAGAGCAGGCGCCATCTTTAAAGACCCAATGTTGTGAAGGGATTAACCAGACACATGCCTTGTTCTCTATGTGTCCAAAAATGATTCCCTCTTTAGGGAGCAGCATCAGTACAGTATAAAAACCTGACTAATAGGAGATGTGCGGCTATGTAGGGGCAATACAAGTTGCAGAAATAGCAGCATATAACAGCTCTCCCCCACCCGAGCGTAGGTTTGTGACACAACAATGTATATACTGCTGGTGATGCTGGGAAATATGTCTATTGCACACCTAAAAACTGTAGAAACAGGTGTTAGGACACAATTAGAGTTGAGCGAACACCTAGATGTTCGGGTTCGGGGAGTTCGGCCGAACTTTAATAAAAAGTTTGGGTTAGGGACCCGAACTTGATCCGAACTTGGACCCGAACCCGAACCCCATTAAAGGCAATGGGGACCCGAACTTCACTTCTTATTTTCTGTTATAACATGGTTCTAATGGAAAATAATAGTATTAGCTTTTTCAGATCTGATTTTTCATGATCGTGAAAACTCAGATCCGACAGTATATTCTAACACAGAGGCGTTCCCATGGTGATGGGGATGCTTCAAGTTAGAATATACTAAGAACTGTGTACATAACTGCCACCTGCTGCCTGGCAGCACCTGATCTCTTACAGGGGGCTGTGATCCGCACAATTAATCCCTCGGGTGCTGCCAGGCAGCAGGGGCCAGTCCTCCCTCCCTCCCCAGTATTAAAATCATTGGTGGCCAGTGTGGCCCCCCTCCCTCCCTCGGTGGCCAGTGCACCCCCCCACACCTACCCCCCCATTAAAATCATTGGTGGTTAGTATGGTCCCCCCTATTAAAATTATTGGTGTCCAGTGCGGCCTTCCCTCTCCCCCTCTAATTAAAATCATTGGTTAACGACCCTCCTCCACCCCCATCATTGGTGGCAGCGGAGCGGCAGTTCTGATTGGAGTCCCAGTTTAATTCGCTGGGGCTCCGATCGTTTACCATGGCAGCCAGGACGCTACTGCAGTCCTGGCTGCCATGGTTACTTAGCACTTTTAGCAGCATTATACTTACGTGCGCTGTCTGTGGCCGGCCGGGCGCTCCTCCTACTGGTAAGTGACAGGTCTGTGCTATAAGCAATGCGCCGCACAGACCTTTTACTTACCAGTAGGAGGAGCGCCGGCCACAGACAGCGCATGTAAGTATAATGCTGCTAAAAGTGCTAAGTAACCATGGCAGCCAGGACTGCAGTAGCGTCCTGGTTGCCATGGTAACCGATCGGAGCCCCAGCGATTAAACTGGGACTCCGATCGGAACTGCCACTCCGCTGCCACCAATGATAGGGGGGTTGTTAACCAATGATTTTAATTAAGGGGGGAGAGGGTAGGTTGCACTAGACACCAATGATTTTAATAGGGGTGGGGGGCCGCACTAGCCACCAATGATTTTAATAAGGAGGGGGTGGGGGGCCTGCACTGGCCACCAATGATTTTAATACTGGTGTCACGGCTGGCGGTGGGGGAAACCCCCAGCCGTGCGGTGCCAGGATATGATAGGGTTACCCCTTGGCCGGAACCACAGAGTTAGGGAGCAGGTCACCTCCTATTGCGTCCCTAACACTGACCCTGTCTCCTGTCAGTATGAGCCGACCTTGGTGGTAGGAGGGCTCATACGCCGGAACCTAAAAGTCCCTACGAGCCCTCAAGTCGGCCCTGAACTAGGGGACAGAGTCAGACGCCCTACTCCTCCTAGGCACGGAGGAGCAGGAGTCTCAACGGCCAAGCAACACAGGGGGAACATCAACAGACATATGGAAATGACAGGTAAGTGAGACTAGTCCTGCACTTACCTGCCACAGACACACAAACCTGGAACCCATGAACAAGTGCTGATGTCCACAGCAACATAAAGGACACAGCACACACCAGACATCAAACGGGAACCCAGGAAACCATATGCTGCACCAACAAAGAGATCACACAAACATCTACAGAACACCAAACATGAATATAACTAACGAAGATTTATGAACAGAAGGATGGTCCCCACCAAGCAGATGGAGGAGAAAGGAGGCTGCTCCAGCCAGCATGGCTGAGAGCAACCTACTGAACCAAGCCAGGGACTGAGGCTTTATAGGCCAGGTGGCCACACCCACGGTCAGACACACCCAGTGACTCACAGCCAACGGGCCGAGACACTTCCACAGCATGCAAACATCACCAGACGTTGCCGCGGACAACCGCAGGTGAAGGGAGGAGTCCAAGTGCATACAAACACCACCTCGTGCACAACAAACAGACAAAGGGAGTGCACACAAAAACACGTTGTCAAGGGCAACCACACGCATGCCTATTGTCCGCGGCAACCGCACCTGAGGCAACAACGAAGTGCTCCCAGCTGCGGTTGACAACGGAAAACCGCGGGCAACAGCATGCGGCACCCAAGGAGTCACGACCATGACCAAGGGTCGTGACAACTGGGGAGGGAGGGAGGGGGCCGCACTGGCCAACAATGATTTTAATGCTGGGGAGGGATGGAGGGAGGGAGGGGGCCGCACTGGCCACCAATGATTTTAATACTGAGGGGGGAGGGGGGTCTGGAAGCACCTGATCTCTTACAGGGGGCTGTGATCCTCACAATTAACCCCTCAAATGCCCTTGAGATGACACTGGGTAAGAAAGAACATACTAATCCAGTTCAGATCACTGTTCCAGTCTTCCTATTCAGAAGTCCATGGTGTCAAAAAACATGGTATGCGCTGGGGAATAGCCAGAGCCCAGGTAGGACTGAACTTGGGTGTTGAGATGCTGCTTATTTAAATCAGCCTGGTGCAGTACATACAAAAATTGTTCCATCTTGTTGATGATATTGAACTGGCTGCTAGAAGGTGGGTAACCCTGCTTGGGGCGGTTAGGTGCCTCAGACACGTGAGCGCCGCAGCAGACATTTTCTCACCAAAATCTATGGCAAGCTGCATAACCAGTGTTTCTTGTTAATAAAGTATTTGGTCTCCCTTTCCACAACAGGAAAACTTTCCCCATTTTGCTTTGATAAGGAGGGTCTAAAAACATTTCTTGAGCGTCTGTTCTAAAAAAAAATATATATATCAGAGGGATTCCATTGTTAGTGCCACAGTTGTCTCTAGTGATTAGGGCTATTAAGGGCTACAGTATGTGATCTTTTATAAGCTGCCACTGCCTGATCTGCTCCCCCCTGAGGTGATATGGTAAAGGACTGAAGAATGAATGGCTTTATGCGGCTCGTACAGATGTTCTAGCATCTACAAAGTGGAATTCCAGCAAGTTTGAATGTCATCGGTTAAGGGAGTTCCTTGCCAGATAAGTATATCTGAAATGCGAGGACAGTCTCCTGGACATAGCTAGCAACTTCTACAAGCCCATGTATGTTTTCAAAAAGAATTGCATGACTAGGTTTATCATGTGCACAATTTAGGGAGCATGTGTTATTCCTTCAAATGGCCACAATGTTCTGTCCATTATTGCTGACCATACTGCACAGTTGGAATTGGTAGTTAGACAGCCTGTGGGATGTTTGCTGCTTGATGCATTTTGTCAAGTGTTCAGCTGTGTCACTCTTACCTTGGCTGATCAGCTCTAACACCGCATAGCAACAGTTTTCTTTAAACATTTAATGCTCTAGCTGGTGTCCAGTTCTATTTTACCACAGGATCTGGTGATGCCGCTTCATGTGGTTCAATAAAGCAGTGGTGTAGTGGAAACAGACACTTTGAACTACGGTACCTGCTGTGATACAGTAATGCCTTCAGTAACACAGTGGTAATTTGTGTTACTGATGTAAAATACATTTGCTGTATCTATCCACCCCTTGTCTTGTTGCAATGTACAACACATTCAGTAACACAGTTGTGATAAAGATGTTATGACTGCACTATTATTTAGATAAAATAGTAAATGCCTGTTTCAAGTAATGTCATATGGAAGTGAACTAAAGATTCAAGCATGTGGTGCTAAGAGGTAATGCTGACTTTTAGGGGAAGTTATGAAATACTAAGGTAACAGATCATTTCCCTGGCATCCACTCAGGTCTCAGGCATAGATGTAGGGCAGCACATTTATTTACAATTATTACAGTTTCAGTTATTTTATTGTTTCTCATCCACTGCAATATGCATGGGTAGCAACCTGCAGGGCAGGAAGGATGGAGCTGTGGTTGTGGCCCTAAGATGGGTAGTAGTACTCAAAGTTCACTGTGGCAGTCTTCATTTTGGCTCACCCGAGGCACAGTGAATGGAGGGTACACCCTTTCTTCACTTGGGGCACTCCCTGACTTTCTGGGGCTCTTGCCTGATGATAGTTGGGCTGGCTTTGATGGTGAACAATTTGCAAGGTGCAAGGCAGTGAAGCTGTAGGGCTGGTGAATAGATGATGGTGTCAATAATCAGTCACGTTGGTTGATGGGAGTAGTAGTTCATATAGCAGCAAAAGGAACAGTTCCAAAGTATATCACATTATAGTAACCTCCCCATAGCTGTGTATGGCAGCAACATTGATGGTAATAGTAGTGCTCCCTGACTCTCCTTCTAAGGACTTTACATTCTTTCCAGGACAACCACAGGCGTGCTATTTCGTTCTTGTGCAATTCCTGGGGTTGAGGGGTGTAGAATTCACATCTGGATGGCCAGTACATTTCAAAGTGTGGCAGGTGCCTGAGGCAATTAACCCTTTTCCACAGCAGCAAAGTCTTTCTGCCATAAATGAGCAGTATCTTACTAACATTATTTTGCACAGTCTGATAGTTCACAATCTTCTAAGATGTCTGGTCTCTTTCCTTCAGGTGCCCTCTGCTTCTTTGACAGCTGTAGTCTCAGAGAGAATGTTTCTCTGGACTTGAGCCTAGTCTGCAGGAGCTTGCCCATGAAAGTCTTGTCTTTAGCTCTGTTCTGCTACAACTTAAAATCAGTTCCACACATTTGTGCAGCAAGCACATGGACTTCTGCTAGCCCTATTTGGGTGTATGGAACTAATCTCCAATCACGGTGCATGAAGGCACCCTAACCAGGGGGCTTGGTAACATGAAATTAACTCTTTTAACAATAATTAACTCTTTGCAGAAATCCTCCAGGGGACTGCAATTATGTGGTTTTATTTATGAAAAAAGTGGTTCTGGTTTTATGTTTATTGATGAGTGGATGTAATATTTAACCCTTTTTCACACCTTCACCCTCCTCCCCTGCATTGATGAGTGAGTGTGATGCCTTAGTATGTATTTCATTGTGGTATATTCTCATTTTTTTTGCACACTTGTCCTATGCCTGACGAAGGCTCTCAGAAATGTGTTATAATAATGGACTTGGGGTTTTCTACGGTGACAGCGCAGCAGGGTTTTTTCATACCTTCACCCTGCAGTCAGGAGAGAGAGAGCACACAATGCGACTGCTTCTCTCCCCTCATTCTACCAATAGGTGTGGGCTCACCACTCAGACCCCCTACCTATCAAAACCTTTTAATATGTCTCTATTGGCAAAATATTTTTCAAAGTGCAGGTATACTATACCTTAAAACCATAAACAATGCTGCAAATGTACATATCCGTTAAAGGGTTAAATATATCCATGACGTGACTTCATCCCACTGCTTCATTCTGTGATGTACAGTACATGCAGTATGCACAGTAAAAAAAAACATGATTTTAAATCTATAAAAGTAAATTTTGCCACAGATAATCCTCATTCAATTATGCTATTCATATTCCGGTATCTCCAGAATCCCTCGATTCTCTGTATAATTAATCCCTACAAAAAATCCTAAAACTTCCCTCCACTGTCTGCTGCTCATTTTATTCATTCTTGGCTTTTTTTTTTTTACCCTAGAAACTTTACTTTTGAATATAATTGTTTACAGATTTTTTTAAAGAAAGGCCTTGCCAGCAGTAAAAGCCGCTATTGTAGCTGACTGCAGAGCAGGTAAAGCCGAGAAGCTAATTATTCACCATTTTTCAAGTAACTATTGCTGAAGTTGTAGCAGATGGTACGAATAAAAGTCAAAAGCCTTGTGTTTATTTGAATTTGCCATCTATGTAATACACGGAGCTGCAAAGCTTTTCATTAATACAGATATCATTTATTTTCTGAATAATCAACCTTAAGTTAAGGTCAAGTTTCCTTCGGCATCCTGCAATGGTAATTTTTGCTCCGTTGCACACATAATGTATCAGCCTCTTCTGTGACGCTACAAGGACTGAGGAGAGAACTGGTTTGTTTGTCTTTTTTTTTTTTTTTTTAAAGGACATTTTACCTTATCAGAAAATGTGTAGGGAATGAGAAGAGAAACTTAGAAAAAAATGTATCAGATTGTGGACATGTTATTGTAGAAGAATTCCTTTTTTGATTGCTTAATGCCGGGGTTCACAACTTTTTCTAGTTTGACAGCTACTGAAATTCAAAGGATTATTCCCATATCAGTCATTAATGTCAAATCGATGATATAACTACCTAGGAGTGTCAGCTACGCAATGCCCCTCCCCCCATTAGCGCGAGCTACTTCGTGCTCGTATAACAATGCTAGCCACACAGTGCGCGCCCAAAACAGTGCTAGTCTATGATGACCTTCTGTTATTGACAGCTATAGACACAAATTTTCAGCCCAGTTGGAAAACTTTTGATTTGCAACAAACATATTCATAACCAAAATTAATTTTCTGATAAATTTTAATTGAAACTGAATTTTTTTTTCCAGAAATGTGCTCTTCCATAATCTTCTGTCTTTACATTCTCTGTCCTTTATTGATTATATGAACTTGATGGACTTACGTCTTTTTTCAACCGTATTAACTATGTAACTATGTGAATATTCAGCTGCCCACCACCCTTCATAGCGATAAGAAGACACTGCTTGGTCTACACGGCCTGTTAACTTCCTCCTCTGGGTTAGTCGTTTTTATTCGCGTTTTAATACTTAATAAAATAAAACCTTTTAAAAATAATAACTTTTTTAAGCTGTGTGGGTGGGGTCTCATTATTTTCAAAACTATTTGTAGTTTTTTTTAGTAACATTTTGTGTGTGTGACTTTTTGATTACTTTTTGTGATGAAAAAAATTTGAAATCAGTCATTTTAGTTCCTTTTTCCATTTCAGCAGTCTGATATTTTAATAGTACAGGCATTTTGAAATACCACTATTCCTATGATGTTTATTTTTGGTTTAGTTATAGTTATTTTTATTATGGAGAAAGTGGAGTGATTAGAATTTTTATATTTTTTATGTCACCTTAAGTGACTATAAGAAGCAATTATTAGACCTCCCTTACATTGAAATGGTCTGCAATTGCAAGTCATTGCAGATTCCCTATGTTCTCATGGAGCCATGCTACCTGCAGCATTAAAATCCTTGATTTGTTCTGAGAGAAAAGATCCTTTACATACAACCAACGGCTCAGGCTGTGGGACAGCAGTTATCCCAGGGAAAGTCTCCTCAGATGCTGTGGTAACAATTGACCACAGCACCTCAGAGGTTTAGGCTAGGGCAACACGACAACAATTGTTGCGCGACATTTTGTCGCACGACAATTTTTTAAATAATGATAGTCTATGGTGTCGCACATGCTGCAACTGCTACACGACAGTCACAAAAAATCCATCCAAAATGGATTTTTCAGCGACTTTCGCATCGCAGTCGCAGCATGTTGCATGTCGCAGTGTGACACCATAGACTATCATTATAAAAATTGGTGCGCAACATTGGTGCGACATCAATGTTGCGCGACACATGTTGCAGTGTAATGTGCCCAATGTGTCGTGCGACTTATTGTCACACGACACATGTCGTTGTGTAGCCCTAGCCTAAATGTCTGCGATCAGCATTATCGCCAATCACAGACATTAACACCAAGTGTCTGCTGTTTAAACCAGCAGAAACCTAGAGGTTATGGCACCTGCTGCACTCACGAGTGGACACAATTTCTAAATACCCAACTACCACTGTACATGCATGGTGGTCAGGAAGGGGTTAAAATGTCATATCTTCTATTGTATCACTGGCTAGAGATTTTCAAGCAGACGCTGGAAGTGACATCAGCACAAAACCTGTGCCTTGGGAGCTGCATGAAATGGTTTCCATGGCTGAGCAGGTGCCCAAACCTAAGATCATCCTACACAATCATTAGTATAAGCTGGAGTGGTGTAAAGCATGCCAAGGGGGGCATAGTACGATGACAACTCAGCTTTAATAAAAAGCACAGTTTAGCAGAAAACAGCTATAATAATATGGTAAGTTATGCAATTCACTAGTGCGCCTGAAGGCATATCTCTATAGGGAAGAGAAGGAGACAGAAATGGTTTATTACCACGTTTGTTTTCAGCATTTCAGTGTACACAGACCTCAATTAGTACTGTGTATTTAATAGGCTGAGCAGCATATGTGGACCTAAGGATCATGTGATGGAGTTCAATTTCTAGGCAAAGGCAAAGCTTCTTGACAAATCCAGATCGGGTATGTTTGTGAAATCATCGTGGAGTGTTTTTTTTCCCTTTGTTAATTAAGTTCTTCTAAATGGCCCATTTATAGAGGAGAACTGCCCTGCAAAAATATCATATAGCAAAACGACTGACTGCAAGGGCTCTCCCCAACCTGTGACCACGTCCCCCTCTGCACACAGACATGCATAACTGTCACTGTCCTAGGGGGCAAGAAGAGCACTCTCTTTTAATGAATAAAGAAGACTCACAAAATATGTATTCAGTGTACTCTTTCAGTGCTCCTGGGGGTACTGACCTGTATCTGTAATATGCTGCCCTTACATATATTAAACATTACGGTGAATTTTTTTAGAATTGTTGGTGTTTTTTTTTTTCTATGTCACTATCTGTGTCAAAGAATTTCACACTAAACACTAGGCCTAAAATATGGTATGGGCTTATGGGAACACCAGCCTCGATAAATCTCCGCCAGTGTCTTGTAGGGCTAGCTCAGCTGAATGTAATCATACCTTCCCAATTAGCAATCCTTTGCTTCATTCTAAACAAATAGTACTTGAAATCCCTACGGAAATGAACAGCTAAGTGCACCAAGGACTGACCTTTTCTCCTCTATCTTACTGAGCCAATCTCTCCATCTCTTGATTGATATGGCCACACAGGATCACTATGCAGGAATCTGGCCCTGTGAATCAGGAAGGAGAGAGACATTTTTCTCTAATAGGATATATTACAAAGTTTCTTGTGGTTGCTTGTACTATTGATTTATGCAAAGTTGTGTACAAAGTCAGTAACCTTTCAAGTTTTTCTGTTAACCATTATTGAACAGCCTATTTTGGGACTCAGTGACCAAGCATTTTCTTTTCACTTTTTTATTGTATCCTCTACATAACTTTGCCGATCCACCACCAGTGTAGAGGCTTATTAACCACCTCAGGCCCCCCTAGCTTAAACACCCTTAATGACCAGACCACTTTTGACAATTCTGCACTACACTACTTTCACCGTTTATTGCTCGGTCATGCAACTTACCACCCAAATGAATTTTACCTCCTTTTCTTCTCACTAATAGAGCTTTCATTTGGTGGTATTTCATTGCTGCTGACATTTTAACTTTTTTTGTTATTAATCGAAATTTAACGGAATTTTTGCAAAAAATATGACATTTTTTACTTCAGTTGTATTTTTTTTTAAACGACATCTATGTATACTTTTTTCTCTAAATTTATTGTTCTACATGTCTTTGATAAAAAAAAATGTTTGGGTAAAAAAAAATGGTTTGGGTAAAAGTTATAGCGTTTACAAACTATGCTACAAACAATGGTACAAAAATGTGAATTTCCGCTTTTTGAAGCAGCTCTGACTTTCTGAGCACCTGTCATGATTTCCTGAGGTTCTACAACCACATCCACATCCACATCCAGCGCACGCCTATACTCTCCTTGCCTTCAGACCCCGCTGAAGAAGGTCGCACAGACCGAAACGTTCGGGATATATTTTTCTATCTGATATGGCATAAATACTATATGTATATGAATTTGCACTGGATGTATACCAAACAGCATTCTGTTTATTAAGAATTAAATGAGACTACTTATTTTGCATCAACTTTTGGAGTGCCGTGGATTTAACTTATACTGTCTAAACCACTCTCACAGGCACCCACACTGGATCCAAGGTGTGCAGAGTACACAATTATTCAATCAGAGAACATGGGCATATGATGAATTGGGTTCGTGGACCAATATGACCGCAATTCATGCTTTTTGGTTAGACCCATGTTGAGGAGAAGGCCCAGGAATTTTTTTAATTCGGAAACTTGGACGGGTTTCCACTGGAGAGGCTGGGCATAATAGCTTCCCGGGTTGGTGGCTATACATTTAGTGGCCTACCGATTTGTTTCTGCACGACTATGTCCAAGAGCTCTGCAGTCAAGAACAGCTCAAAAAATCCCAGTGCCGAACCGATCTGAGCTGTCTCAACCCGAACTCCAGACTGGGCGGTGAAAGGGGGAACTAAGGGTGCGGCTGAAGTTGGGGACTGCCAATCAGGGTTTGCCAGCACCTCAGCGACACTAGGGGCTCTACGGGCCTGTATGTGCGGTGGCTGCGACGGGGTAACTACTGCACGTGCCACCATACCAGCTTCAACTGCCCTTCTGGTGCTCGCCACTTCACCATGTTGTACAGCAGTGCTGGTACTAGGTCCAGGATGGGCTGCGCTGCTGGTGTATGCCTCATCACGTAAACCGACAGCGCCAGCCCCACTCTGCTGCCCTTGAAGCGGATCCTGCGCTACCTGTGGTGTAGCAACATAGGGCCGGGTACACCTGGTGGTATCAGGGACCTCAATCTCCTCGTCCGAACTTTGGGTCAGAGTGCCACTGCTTTCTACAGGTTCATATTCTGACCCGCTGGATTCTTCAGATGAGGGTTCCCATTCCTCATCCGACTGGGTCAGAAGCCTGTAGGCCTCTTCAGAAGAATACTCCTTTTTTGACATTTGGACTACTAAATTTAGGGGGTATTCCCTGAGACTACCCAAGAAAAAAAGCAAGCCTGTCTTACAAATGAGAGGCTAGCGAAGTACCGGAAGCCGCTGCAATTGATAAAAAATATCAAAACAGATTTTTTTTTATCGCCGCAGCGCTTGTGAAGTGATTGTGCAGTGATCAAAAAATAATAATTTTTTGTCACTGCGGCGGGGCGGGCGTGGGTGAACGCCTGATCGGGCAAACACTGCGTTTTGGGTGGAGGGTGAACTAAGGTGACACTAATACTATTTATAGATCTGACTGTGATCAGTTCTAATCACTTACAGATACTATAAAAGTACAAATGCTGATTAGCGATACGCTAATCAGCGAATCAGTGACTGCGGTGCGGTGGGCTGGGCGCTAAACGATCGCTAACTACCTAACCAAGGGGCCTAAACTATCCTAAAACCTAACAGTCAATACCAATGAAAAAAAAAAGTGACAGTTTACACTGATCACTTTTTTCCCTTTCACTAGGTGATTGACAGGGGCGATCAAGGGGTTAATTGGGGTGATGGGGGTGATCTGGGGCTATGTGTGGTGTTTGGTGAGTACTCACTGTGATGTCTGCTCCTCTGCTGGAACCAACCGACCTAAAGGACCAGCCGAGGAGCAGAGAAGCCATTTAACACCTTATATTTATAAATATAAAGTGTTAACTGGCTTCTGATTAGTTTTTTTGAAAATCATCAGCCTGCCAGCCACGATCATTGGCTGGCAGGCTGATGATGAAATACTCCTCTAACTTTTGCCGGCCCGTGCGCATGTGCGGGCCGGCTGTGAGCGTCATCTCGCGTCTCGCGAGATGACGCGCCAATGCGTGACTCTGCCTGAGACAGCCGCCTCCGGACCGCGATCCTGCGTTAGGCGGTCTGGAGGCGGTTAAGACCGGTGTTTAAAACCCCCATTTTAATAAATGTGCCCCATAGTTTTGTTTAAAGGGCTTCTGTCACCCCCCAAAAGTCATATTTTTTTTTTAGGCTAATTAAAATCCTTATACTGCGATTTCTCAATATATAGGGCTCTTACCCTTTTCTATTGGCTAGTTTCTTTAAAAACGGCACTTTTATAATATGTAAATCACCTCTCTACCAGCGAGCAGGGCGGTTACTTGCTGGAAGCCGCCGCATCCTCCTTTCAAAAAAACGCCCCCTCCTCCTGCTGATTGACAGGGCCAGGGAGCGCTCTCCTCCTCTGACTGGCCTGTCTGCAATTCAAATCCC